>NW_027114127.1:250253-334081 GCF_000696795.3 Halyomorpha halys
AAGATTAAGTTGGTTATAGAAAATGTTATCAACAAAATAATCTCTCTCTACTATTTTGTAAAAATATTTTCAAACTTCAGAGGGAAATATACCCAATGACTCATAATTACAGACACCTATTGTTTTCTAAATGCTCTTTTTTTTTTTAGAGCTTAACTTTGTCATACATTGATCTACAATCATAATTTATTACTAAAATTAGTTTATTTATAGGACATTTTTAGCAAGTTTATTTCTACACTTGTTGGATTTACATTCATATATATATACATGCACACGTTAAGATGTTTCTCACGTCATTATAGATCCATGTGTTCTAAATAAGTATATTTTTTATTGTTCCGTTAAGCGTCAGTGAACATAATTTTTTAATATTACTTTGAGAGGGACTATATAAAAATAATGCATGTGAAGAGCAATGTTTTTAAATCGGTCCTCATTCTTGTTAATGAACTTATGTTAAAATTAATTATAAATTTTAAAAACCAGTAAATTAGTAAAAAAAAAAAATTAATTATAACTCATGGCTTATAAAGGTCATAGTAATTGATGGGTTATATCTTATGTATATATTTTTAAATTTAGATTTTTTTTCTAATACTGGCCCAAGCCTTTGACATTGCAGTGATAGAATATTCTTAGAAACCTTAATTGCTTTAACTCAAATTTTTCTTTCGTCATTAAATGGTTGTTAACATACTTATCTTATTAACACACTCATTTAGATATTTTCATATTATTGATACATATAGAAAATTCATGAAATAATAGAAATTTAGCAAATGTACTTTAGAAAAATATTTAAAGACAACATTCAAACAATTAGCTTCACATGGAGGATTGTCAATAGTCAATAAAAAATATATATATAATATAATAAAGTACTATTAAATTTGATTAAGTATACACTTTTGAGATATAAAATAAGATATAGTATAAATTCATAAAAATATATAAACATGAATATGTTTAGAAAAAGTTTATTTGTGTAAATTACACACATCCACTGATTTAGTTAAATATTTTTAACATTCTGTTTGACTCAACTGTTTGTCTTGTCAAAAGGATGGAATAAGTACACATATCATATACCTCAGTAATGTTAAATTTTATTACTGATATCATTTTGTGTTAACAGTGCAGAGCTATGTAGTTAAATAAATTAATTAATTTAAGATTGGTAGTTTATAATATGAACTAATATAATAACAGTATTGTTTACTTACAGTATAACGACCATATCCCAGTTGACAGACCGATGTGAACAGGTAACTGGACACAGAGCGTAACTGATACCGACTTCCTCGAGGCTAAGCTCGTACTGGAGGCTGGGTGGGCCGTGGTTGTCGTAATCCCCTCCAGCCGGCCAATCAGGAGCTTCCGTCCGCCCCATTGGTCAGCCTCACCCCCACTTCTCGTAGTACCGCCCCCGCCTCACCCCTACCTAGGCCACAGAAAATATTACTAGGTCTTCCTTTCTACATGGTTTTCTTTTATTACCTTAAGCTAACAGTATTTCTGTCTGTACCGAAAATTTCTCAATTTTTCCATTATATATTATTAAATAATCTTAGTTTTTCTTTGAATAGATTCTTGAAGAATTTCTTAACTATGAAAATATTATAGTTGGTAGTTCATGTTTAAGTGTGGTGTAATTAAGTATATTTATGAAGGAATGCGATCGTTCTTTTCGAAAAATACGACTATAAATCTTAAAAAAATAAATGAATAAATAGTGTTATAATGTTTTCTATAAGTTACGATAATGCTGTGGTCACGGCAGCCTTCATTTTTTTTTTTCTCACTAGAAGTCGTTACTTCCTCCTTAGTAATTGTTCGACAAATAAAGCTATTTATTATGTTTTGCTCCTGGGAATTCCCTTTATGTAAAAAATGGTGCAACCATGGCATCCTAGCTAGCTCTATTTCTAATAAACTAGAATTAATTATTATCTCTTGAAGGATATTGTATAAATTTAAACTAAAATAATAATATGAAGTTTCCAATTCCACATTTAGAACCCAAAGTTTTCAACTTACATTAGACAGCTGTGAACATTTCGCCTAATCCAGGCTTCTTCAGGATTATGAGTTGAGATGAAGTCACTAGACTGTGATTAATATTCTTAAAAAACGACTAGAATTTGTAAACCAAGTTTCATTTGTGTTATGATCTCCTCTAATTGTGTATTTATTTTTCCAATTATATTGAAGGCAACAAGTGAGAATGTTTTAGCCTAAGGCTATTTTTTCATCTGGCTCATCCTTTATATAGAAGATTCGGGTATAAAGCGGTTCTAACTCTGGTACCTGTCTCTGCTTAGTCCCAATATTATTATTTTTTGAACTAAAGAGATTAACGTCATTGGCTTCATGTACTCGTTTGTAGGTACTTATTTGTTTGCCTCGTTTTTAATTTTCACCACTTCTTCATCTTTAGACAACTTCCCTTTTATATTGGATGATTTTTATTTAGGAACCCTTCAAATAATTGATATATGTTAAATGTGTATAATTTAACGGCAAATTTGAAATTTTAACTGAATTTAAATTCATAATGTCATACAATCTGCCTCATCCAGAAAAAAAATTAAAAGTCATTTAAGTTTCCAGAAGTATTTTTGAACTGTGACTAGGCACACCTTTTACGTAACAAGGCTTTTAACAAATATACATTATGGCACATTGTTTGACTGAGTCACACTTTTTTTCTTATTTAATTTAATATATTTTCATGAACATAATTATAAGCACTATTCAATTCAATTATTTGAAGCTATGACTGAAAGGTACTTATTGATAAGCAAAATATTTGTTTCACTTAGTTTTTGTAATTTATTATTATCGATACACAAAATCGTCAACACTATTCCAACTCTTCTCAAATGGTCCAAAGTGGAGTAGGGTTTCTTAACTATTTTAGACGTTAACACACTTGAAGCCGTCAGTCATCTTATTCAACCCTGCACGATACAAAGTACGTACGTTTCATTTCAATATTTCTTAAAGGGGACCGAAACAATTGTGCACTATTGAACGAAAGAACGATAAAGTTCTTTTTCTAACAAATATTTATTTTAGGAACTTCTTTTAAAAAGTTTACGCCAAAACGTTTTTTTAAAATTATTTATTAGAAAGTTATTGTGAGAACGTTTACTTCAGAATTTCCAAATAAAATTTTGTTATAAGGACTTTGAGGTTAGAATTTTTATAGTAAAATCTTTTCCAAGAATGTTTTGACTACTGCTTTAATATGAAAATTATGTACTAGAAAACGTCTTGACATAACTTTTTCTTAAAAACTTGTATCATAAAGTAGTAAATATACCTATGCTCGTTTGCGTGTGTGGACAAGCGTATTTACGAGTAGTTTCATACAAATTAAAAAGATTTTATTTAAAATACCGTTGCTTCGGAGGTTTATTCTCCTAAGATCTCTCAACCTTTGTCGCTCAAGTGTCCTGAGAATTTATATGTGAGAACTTATCGCTTTTTAAAATGTTCAATTAGGAATTATAACATTTTTATGAAAGTTTTGCCCAAAGCTTATATTAGCCAAAAACATTCAACAAATAAAGAGTCAAATGAAATATAGTTATACTTATAAATTTATTTTATTTTCCTTAAATATTTGTTTTTCGGAGCATTTTTCATTTTTAATCATACCATAATGCACGTTGTACAAGATAGCTTAGTTTAAACAATTAAGATAAAAATTATTCTGTAAATTGTTTAGTATTAGCTGTACCCGATCACGCGTTGCTGTGGCTCAGTCTGATTTAACGTAAAATAAATAAAAACAAAAGTACATGATTTAAAAATGCTTGTGGTTTTCACAATTTTTTTTTTGTCCGATTAACTATATATATATACAGAGAGAGATTGTCTGAATACACATCATTATTTTTATGATTTGGTTACATAAATTGCCATGCTCTTGGATGTACAATTTCAATAAAAGATAAATAAATTATTGTTTGCTCAACATTTTCACACGTGAGGCTTTTATTTGGATTTTTATTAAAGCAATCGGGAATATTTTTACTTCCTATATACAAAAAACAAATCAATTCATTTATGATAACCTTCAATGTATGTAGAACATTATATAACTAATATTGATTTAATCAGGAAGTATGTATTCATGCAATGGGATATGTTTTCAATGATTACCTAGCATGTTAAGGATGCATCGTCCTCAAGTTATCACACCATGTTAACAAAGTGAGTGAAATGTTTAATAAGCCATATCTTAGCAAATAATAATCAGATTTCAATACTGTGTTTGGTAGGGATCTAATGAAAGTTCAACTAACAGAAAAAAAAAAACATTCCGACCAACAGCGAAAATTTTTTGGGGGGTGAAACAAAGTTGATATCCGCTTTAGCACCTCTATAAACTCCTTAATAGAAATTTTCTGAAACGAAAGAAAGAGAATAAAAAATTCACTAATTTTCTGGCTTACCTGATGAGCAATTATATAAATTAACAACAGAATGACTGAAAAAACAACATATGAGTACTATTCTGATTAGGCCTTCAAAACATACATTGTAATATACAAATAGAATAAAATTATTCATTTTGTAATTTGTTTCTTTTAGTCATGGATAAGAAATAGCATTTTGGGTTTTTTTATCTATGATAGATTATTATTATTATTGATTGATAGATTTATTTATTGATAGATATTACAATCTGCCACACAGTAGTGGGCAATAGGTAATAGTGATGAATGATCTCATACATACTAAAATAAAAAAATAAAATAAAAAAAAAATCTCTTATAATATATATAAACAAAAGAATAGGCAAGATGAACATAATCAAACTATCTGTATGAAAAATAAATAAATAAAATAACATAATGATAAAATAATATATACAATTTTATTATTATTAACTATGAAGCTTATATTGTCCTTCCATCCTTAGTAACAACATAAAGCTTCTACAATTTTGTCAAATAATGAAAATATTTTCTGCTGGGAATTAAAGTATTAATAATAAAATATTTGCTCTGACAATGGCCGACTCTATGTTATTTTTCTTCAAGTTACTCATATAAGGACAAAGCCGACTTCTCAACTAACTGTCCTAGGAATTGGATTACATTTGCATATGAAATGGTTGCAATTTATTTATTGGCTTGATTACCTTGGCATCTCTCACGATTCTACCTTAATGTTAGGTACATTCAGGAAAGTCGCAACAAAAATTTATTAGGAGGGGGAAGGAAATAAGAAATTTCTCAACAATTTTGAGTGGATCTCTAGCTTATCGGTGGTTCTGGAGGAACCGAATGGGGAAAAAGGGTGTATGGAATCCCTTTAGTATTATAGCTTTAATACTATTAGTATTATAGCTCTGTAAAGAAAATGTTTTCGACACATTTAATACTCTCTGTATTTAAGTAATTTTACAATGGAGAATCATTCTGTTATATCTATAGTTGTTTTTGTATGGATGTATGTATACTAAATATACTTTTAAAGTTTATATAATATAAAATAATGAGTTTTCTTGATCGTTTACAAAATTATACGAAACTTCAGCTTGTACTTGAAGATGTTGCATGCTACATGTTTCCCTACATACTAATTTACATCAGTGGTGCTAAGAATTTTATTTAACGAGGAGGGAGTTAAAATTTTAACGAGAGAAAGCTTTCAAAACAATGGTGATAATAAAAATACATTTCGAGAGTTGATTTTTTCAAGGGATATAAATTCCTTTCTTATAAAAAGCTTGTTTAAATAAGCTTAATGTATGCTGACCAGAATTTATTGATTCAAATGAAAATTATTTGAACTAAATATTTATTATTGAAGTAATGATGTGGCTTATTTTCAATAAATATAAAAAAAAATTCATAATTTTCATAATCTATCCGACGCATCTATACATAAGATTAAAAAACACCCGGATTAAAACATTAGGTTAAATTGAATCATCACCGACGTAGTGATACAAGTAGTGTCTGGAGTTAAAATCACTCAAGTGATCGATACAATCTATATTAAAAATATTATATGTTTATATAAACAAAGGTTTATTTATTATTCTGTTACTTCAACACGTTAATATGTTTTTTGCAATAATATAATAAAGGAATTATTTGAAAAAGCGATACTGTGAATCTCGATCCTACTCTTTTGTGTCTTCTGTGTTTTCTAAATGAATTTTTTTTTTAGCATATAATCAAACTTATAACGTACTTAATCAAACACTCTTTTTTCATCCTTAATGACTAAGATTTTTCTTACATGTGCCTATTGAATAAAGTAAAAATTCATCTCCTAAATGATCGTTAAAGGTTTAAGTTTTTATTAGTTGTTATAATTAAATTATTCATTAATTCGATTAAATATTCTATTATTTTTTTAGTCTCTAACCCAAATGGTGGTGAGCGTCAAGAAATATTCATTAAACTAGCGGCAACGATTGATCAAATTCCAGGTCCCGAGAAGAATATAGATTTTCGGAAACGAGGATAGACGTGTATTTTTCTGGTATAAAAATCATTATTTACAGGCTTCTGAGAACATTGCTTTATAAAATAAAAGTCTAATCTTTGACAGCTGAAGTTACTATATAAAAAATCAGAAACCTACATTGGACATGGGTTGTTTGTTACTTGAAGGCTCTGATATAGTCTAGCTTTTGACTCTTCCTCTCCTACTCATGCCATATTCTATTATAATTTAGATCTGTTTGATATTTATTTAGTGTTTGATATTTGATTTTTGTATGATTTTGTTATTAATGTTAGTATCTGACAAATTCTTGGTATAAAGTTGTAAACCATAAATTTACCATCATCAAATCTACAGTTTCATTGTAATAGTAAATAAACATCCTTTAAACAGAATATCATTTTTTTTTATAATATTTAAAATTGATAGATCTATATAGACATTTTATTAAAAATCGGTTGACGGAACGGACCGACAGTTCTTCACACCATCCCCGACTTGTGGACTTCTGCACGATCGGATAGACTGACATACAGTTATGTATCCGGATACAGGATGCAGTATATAATTGCTAAGTTAGGTGGGACAGAAGCTGCGGGCTGTTACAGATCTACAACTTCCCCTCTCTACCGTTAGTCACCTAGAGCGGCTCATTAGTGTCCCAACTGTTTATTACTCCGCTCTCGGGCTCCCGTCTATCTGGCAGATCGTGTTGAGGGAGCACGGTATGTCTCCAGGCGAGTTGGGGAACTCGGTGGGAAAGTTTTAGGTAACTTGTACACGATCAGAAATCACAACTATATCGTCCACGATATGTAAAAAGGCTGAATGCGCCAATTATATTTTGTTTTGGAAGATTAATAGGTGACCGTACCGTAGATAGATAGTCAATAGATGTAGAATAGATTGTAGGAAGATTGTCCGGATGGCAGTCAATCAGTAAACAAAATTTATTATTAATATATTTTTAAAAATATTTTGTACCGTTATAAACCTCTACCCTGTTTTTATACAATTATATATTTTTTTCTTTCCGGATTATAGCTCTTTTACTAGACTAGTCAATGAGAATAATTAATTTAACTATGTGTAAACATGTACCAGGTTTTAAAATAAATATTAACATTTAAATTGTTGAGGTGAAGAAACATCCAATTAGAATATAAGCTATTCTATATTCTGTTCTTGTACAACGTTTCGGAATATTATCCCATATTCATATACTATTTCATCCTCATATTTGTCATATTTTATCAATTTCCATTTTGAGATCTTGTCATTTATATTCATGTAGTCTAAAATTTGTTATATATATAACTAGATTATTTATAAATAAATATTCATGGGATAATATCCCGAAACGTTGTACAAGAACAAAATATAGAATAGTTTATATTGAAATTGGAAGTTTTTTCGCCTCAACAATTTAAATATTAATATAATCAACTTACTAAAAAGAAAATCCAGGATAAATTATAACATATTATCGATTTTGTATCCAAAAAGAATTTGCAGACCCCGGGTAAAATACAGAACCCCACACGTTCGTCCCAAAACTTTTTGTCTTCATCCACACCTCAGTCAAATCAAAGAATAAGGCTTGTTGTGTGGGCAAGGACTGAGTCGACGTAGATTAAATTGAACTTCATTTCCATCTGCCTTTCTGAACATTATCTCCGTGACAAGGACTCCCCGTGCTTCCCTGACGTCACATGAGACCGCCATAAATAACTTTACCAACAAGTACCAGTGAACTATTTTATCGTCCTGAATATTAGAGCGATTTCAATAAAATAATATACTTTTTTTTTTTTAAAATATCGTTATAATTAATTGGACATAGAAGCGAAATTATTTGTTCATAGTGTTTTATTTACATCATGTCAGTTTCTGTTTTCCTGTTAATCTTTATTATTGTATTGCGTGTCTACTGCAGATTTAAGCATCTAATAATTAAATAGCAATATAGGTGATTTTTTCTACATTACATTACTATAAAACGTAAAATTCAATGAAATAAACAAATTATTGTACTAACAATTAATCATACTATGGCTCAGAATCCGTCATGTTGAAGCACACAATTACTGTTACCGATGAAGTTCTAGATTATGAAATATTAAATCAGATTTTTGTTGTTAAATATTACAGCTGCTCTGACGTACTTATTTCTAGGAGAGAGGCTGCACCCATCTTGTACCATTAAATCAAATGGATGTTCCCTGGCGTAGGAAAAATGTTGAAACTAAGATGGGATCTACTCACTTTTTTTATCATGAGAGAGAGCGATTTTTCTTTTTTACAGGGAAACAGGCTTACTGGTAAATGGGTAAAATAGAGATTCTTATTGCAACATAAGCCTCAATTTATATTTAGTAAACATTTTAGTCATATTTTTAAGATCTGTAACATTTCACAAAACATTTTGTGAATTTGACTTTTATATATAGAGTGATTGAATATTATTATATATATGCTGGTACTGGTACTGGTATTTGGTGGGGGGAACAAGCCTGGCAAGTCAACAAAGCCTGGCTGGGTTGCTGCCGTGTACTAACCAAGGTGGGGAGTGTCTTCGGGACTGAAAAATGAATGTTTAACTGCCCCAAGTTGGAATCGAACCTGCGCCCCAACCCGCACGGCCGTCACGTCCCTATTCTATATGTTTATATAATCATATTACGAATATCATATCAGAATTAATTCAATTCTATTTATCCCTTTATGCCTCACAATTGCACCGTCTTTACGGTTAAATTAATTAATTATAATTTATGCCTATTGTAGGATAAATACCGAACTAAAACGACTTATTTTATATATTTTGGAATTTGTGTACAAATTTTGCTTTAAAGATATCCTAAAACTCTCGCTTTCAGATAAATTTTTAAAAATGTTTAGACCTTCTACATCCTGGTCTAAGCTATTTTTCACCGCATTGTTTTTTCATTTAAAATTGTCTTTGTTCATTCACCCTCATGATGTGGTTACGTTTTCGGAACATCAGCTTTACTCATAATAGTCATATTTTAAGATCGAATTGGGGTATTCTGATCAAATTGTAAAAAGTTCAATATTTGTAAACCAGAATGGATATTACACTTTGTTTCATTGGCTGCTTACGGACAGTTGTCACCCCGATCATCCTCAGGCAGGAGCAGCTGCTGCCTTATCAGGGACACAAGAAAGAACTCACTGGAGGAACTGCAGTGGCCTGGTCGCTGCTAATAGATTTAGGTCCGTTGGTGGTCGCTCGCCTGGATAACTTGTGACACTAGTTAGTTCATTTGATAATGGGGCGATACGAGTCGTTGGTTTTACTACAACTTTGTTCACTTAGTCGATGGGATGTTTAGGATAAAAAAGAAAGTGTTGGGAGTTTTACTGTATGTATCGATGCCCCCTTATATAATCCAGACATTGGAGATGTCGTATTAATATCGTTATCAACTATTTTATTCACCGTAATGATGTGGTTACGTTTTCGGAACATCAACTTTACTCATAATAGTCATATTTTAAGATCGAATTGGGGTATTCTGACCCAATTGTAATACTTACATTCTATATTTGCTTAATATCCTGTCATTTGGCTTCTGTTCACTATCCATGATTATCTTCCCCGTATACATAAAAAGTGTGGATTCGCTGTGATATCAGCAATTGTTCCATTTTTTGAATATTTCCCCAAGTCCAAAATTAATGTTACATTTTTATAATGACTTATATTTTGTAATATCAGCTCTAGAGTTTATCACTGATTGAACAGAAGGTTGTCAGAGGTGAGTGAGAGTACGTTTTATGGTTTCATAACTTCTAGTTTTAGAGGTTAAAAATTTGGACGTCAATTGAGTTTGTGTTAGAGAAGTACTTTTTCTGGTTCTTAACTTTTTTCTTCCACCACTGTCATAAGACATAAAGGACTTTCGCACCTAAACCGTCACTCCATATGTTGACTTAGAGGTTGTACCTACGTATGAGACAATTAAATGCTTTTTAATTTGTTGACCAATCAAAATTATGGGCGATAAACTGCATATTTTTGTTCTGAATATATTTCCAACTGTTTATTTGCTGTTGGCTTCCGATGGCTTCTTGGTAATAAAGACAATATTTGCCAACTGGAAGAGCTATAAATACCTTTTGTAACTATTTTTTCTATTGTTATGGGTTCTTCTGGTTTTATTTTTCATTATTAATATGAAATATGAATTATGAAAATTCATATGATTAAATGAATATTCAAATCTACTCATACTTTAATTTAGTACTGAAATTTTCCTGATATATGTATAGACTTAATTTTTTTAACGGAAAAACAGTATAGAGACGGAGAGCATTTGTTGATAAAGGGTTTTCGGTGACCCAGGTAAGTGCGAAGTAGACTGACAAGAAGGATTGGAGAAGAGACAGTACACTAAGAGACAATATCGAACCGTGCCTCGCGGCTGCGCAGTGCTGTGTTTGCCGACTGCTAGCCGAAAGGAGACTCTGATTAGAGGCATGGGAACCGGAGGATCTGTCTTCAGCCCTCCTCTAATTAGAGCTTTGTGTTTGCCCTCCATCTTCCTCAGGGTACAAGATCAACCCAACTGCCAACCCGACTCCACAGCACCCGCTAGTTCAACTCATGCCGTAGTATGATCCATCAACTCCTGTCTAGGTCGAGAGGTCGGCGGATTTCTTGCTTGGTTTGTTTCTTCTATGTTTAGAAGGATTTACCACGAGAATAACTAAGTAAACATAAGGAGACTAGAAGTAAATGTAAACCATCCAGGAAGAAGAATTGGCTTATGCTGTCACGTCATGACAATAATTCTTTTAAAATGAGTTGGACTGAAGCTTATTATCATGGTAGGATCAATCTCATATTAATGAAGGGGTGAGATGACTGGAAGATTGAGTTTATTATCTGAAACAGCAGTATAAAACGCTGATATTTTCCTCATAATATTACACTATTAATAGAATTATTTATTTTAGGCCGATATTATATTATATATTTTAGCTTAAGCTATGATATCGTGGGGGAGCGCGGGTAGCCCCGCGGTAAGGCGCGTGATTACTAACTCCAAGGACCGTTTTCTGTTACTCTGTACCCATGAGTCAACTCCTCTGGGCTCTGGAGCCCTCTTGGGATCCACCCAACCTCTTAAATTGGGTACCCTTAATTGTTTAAAAATCTGTCGAGCGTGATTTGGACCAAATCACCTCCTTGGACGACCGTTGGTTTAGTAACAATACATCTTTACAAAGTACGGAACCCCTGACCCTTCATGGGTTGTAGCGGCACAGATTTTTTTTAATGATATTTTGCAACTTCTAAAAAACTTAATTTTCTATGAAAAATCAGTAAAATAAAAATCTGGTGTGATGTGCGCATCACTCAACTTTCACTTACTATCCTACTTGCGTCCTTAAGTGTTGTGTAGAAGCGTTAATGTAATGTAGTTGTGTAGTCGCTATATTTGTGATTTCCCCCCAAAAAAATCTTTAGACCGTGGAAGGTGAAAATTATGAACAAAAATTCATGTTTTTCTGTTCCTATTAAAATTCTAATTTTAATGTTTCTCGAGGTGGGAATAACGGATAAAAGTTTTGTCCCTGCCTAATATACAACAGCTTAACACAAGATAACGACATTGTAATGCAATTAGAAAAGTTTGAGTGATCTCGGTTCCTCCCTTCCGAATCGGATCCTTTTTTTCCCTCTTTTTTCTCCTTTAGTTATTCATAAAATTAATTAATACTTGTATTTATCCATAGTTTAATATTTATTACAATGAAAACTGTATATATTTTTTAAATAAACAAATTTAATAAAAGTTATGGGAAGATTTTTGAAAAAATACGCATTAAAGCCATATCATACTATATTGATGAGGATAAAATTCTTTAAATCTAAAAAAAAAATTCTAATCGTGATCATAGCACCGTAGTAATCCATAACGCTACAGGTCGGTCACAATTATTTGTTACATTGAACCATACGTTAAATATGATGCATTTTTCTCTATATTTATTTATATGGAAATGGATTACGCAACATAAAAACAATAAAAGTAAAAAAAATTAAATTAATTTAAAACAACAAAATTTAAGACAAATTAATGCCTGCCGGGCTGAGGATAAGTTAAAATGTATCTAAGAGGTTCTTCAAGAAGACATAACATACAGGCAAATAATAATACAAACCTCTACATTTTTATTCTTGGGAAAGTATAAGTTTTTACTACGATATGATGACAGAGACTAAAATAAAATTAAGAAATTAAGTTTAACTATGAATATTTGTCAACAGCATCCCTCATGAAATATAGGAAAACTAATTTAACCTAAATGCACAAATATAATCATAGGTTAAAAAATTGACCTTATTTTATAATATAAATTTGATGTATTTGATTATCTGGCTAGAATAGCACATGCGTACATATAATTATAATTAAATAAATAGACCGTTATTGATTGCTTCCTCACTGTTTTAATCCTCTTATTTTTGTCTGTGAAAATTGCATTTTCTCGAAATCGATTTTTTCCTGGAAATATTTATTGGTTAGCCTATTGCCTTTCCTACATGTTTAATAATTTTTCTTTTGTGATTTGAGGGGTAAGCTTGAAATAAAGCTGTATCCAGAAAAAAAAATTTCTGATTAAATTGATAATAGACCCATTTTACACTCATCCTCAATTTTCTTATAAATTTGGAAAATCAGTCCATCCGTTTTTGAAATATGTGTATTTTTAATAAAATATATTCGAAAGCAGTATATTTAAAAATGAATTTGAGGTTAGATCCATCCTCCCTCCAGTAAAAATACAATTAGCTAAGTATGTATTTTGTATGTATACCATGTTGAGGGAACTTAGGTGGGTGTTTTGATTGAGG
This sequence comes from Halyomorpha halys, assembly GCF_000696795.3. NCBI lineage: Eukaryota > Metazoa > Arthropoda > Insecta > Hemiptera > Pentatomidae > Halyomorpha > Halyomorpha halys. The sequence continues at coordinate 263,620 of NW_027114127.1, forward strand.
TTAGGATCCATGGATTTAGAGAGCAGCTCTGCGGTCATAAAATTGTTATATTTTAAGTATATTTAAATAATATATAATATAGTTATTAACTTTCAACTAGGCCTGTGAACTTTGTATATATTTATGTACACTTAGAATAAATACATACATACAAAAATGGCACGACCGCGATAGGTGAGCAAGGAGATAACAATTAGAGAACAGGTGAGGACTGTTCACAGGAGAGTGAGCAGACAGGTATCTCCTCTTAGCCACGTGGCCCGCACGTGTACCTGCCGCCACGGTCTGTCACCCAGTATGTCACTATTACCTGGGCTCTCCTTCCTCTTCGTCTTTTCTACACTTCCTTCTTCTGTTGTCATTTTTCTCAAGCATTATGTTTCATTTATTATTCAGGTTAGCCATCGCGAAAAATTAGTAAATGAATAGTTAAATCTACTACGACAGCAAATGGAGGTAGTCTTATTGATGATTATAATGGGTTTATCTTCATAACGAATACTCCATATATGGTCAATTAATGGTGTATATAATCAATAATCAATGGAAAAGGCAGAATAGATACAAAATACAGAGCGTTGTTGACGAAATTGAATTTAAATTCAAATTCCGTCAACAATACCCTGTATTTTATATCAATTTTGTCTTTTCCACTGATTATTGATTATAACTTTCCTCCAAATGTGGAAAATCGGACTATACGTTTTCGAAATATATGTGGTCCGAAGAAAATATATTCGAAAGCAGTACATTTAAAAATTAATTTGAGGTTAGATTCATCCTCCCTCCAGTAAAAATACAATTAGCTAGGTCTGTATAGACTGTGAAAAGACAGTTCTACAAGGGTGCATTAAGTTTCCTAGGCCTTAATCCTTTAGGTATCATGAATGGGCGGAATAATCATACTAACTATTGGTTGTGACAAGGAAAACTGACACTTTTTTGCTAACATCTAAGAGATATCTCAGAAAATATGACTGAAATTTGATTAGCCATACCATTTTTCAAATTTCATTAACAATTAGGACGTGCGAATTCTTCAGCATACTTATGTACTAATATGGAAAATGATTACTACCTTGGATGTAAATGGACGTAACGTATCGCTGTTGGACCGCCGGTCGAGGAATTGAGATACCTGACCAACAAGACACTAACGTCTTTATTGGTTAGAGCTCGCACGAATACTGAATAAAATAAGTTAAAGAAATAAATGGTTTTATTTTTGTCACAAGGAATGACGGAATTGTGGACAGAAATATGAAAATAGTTACAAGAGGAGAACGAATTTAAAGTTAATCATTTAGGAGTTCTATTAATACAAGAGCCGGGAAGAAAAAAAGGCAGTTATCTCACCCCAATTCTTTGATTACTTTAATAAAAACTATGTATAATTACTAGTCAAAACTGATGAGTATGCCAAGTATAGGTATGGGAAATAAAAAATGGCGGCTGTTTTAAAACCGTAAAAAAGCCTAAATCTTTCATTCGGAACTCTATATGGCAGACTCATCAATTTTGACTAGTAATTATACATAGTTTTCAATTAAGTTCCTAAAAATTGGGGTGATATAACTGCCTTTTTTCTCCTCTTGGGTTCTTGTTCTATATGGGAGTATACAACTTGGTCGGCTGAGATCTGGTAGATAGTGAATAATGGAACGCGTGTTGAGCATATTAAGAATAGATATTGAAATAAACGAAGAATCTGAAAACGAAAATTATCAGCTATTACCACGGTACGGTGGAATAAAGCGACCTTTATTCGGTAACCTAGAGATATGGGAACACCTACGGGAAATAAGAGAAGAGATAAGAAGTTGACAATTTTTCGAGGCATAAAATTTTAGGAGCCCTTAAAGTAGAGCAATGCAATTGCAAAGTCTTCTTAATATTTCTTGAATACTTTATTAATTAAAGCGCCAAACGTAAGTTTTAGATACTTTTCCTTCTTATTATTTAATATTATTCTTTAATATTATTTATCAGTTTTGTCTGACATAATCAGGAACTTGAGAGGCTCTGTTTGAATGACCTGAAAGTTTAGTGAGAATAAAGAGTACCATGACTTAGAATAAAGAGTACCATGACTTAGAATAAAGAGTTCCATGACTTAGAATAGCCAGCCAATGATTTGTTTGGAAACAATGCTACTAGAGTTAAATAGCAAGGTCAGAGTGGCTAATGGTCGGAAGGACGACGGCCTAAGCGATATATTAGCGGGACAGTGGGAGAGCAGTCGTGAGAATGCCCGATGTCACCCTGTATACAAACATATGGACAGGCGCTGTATACAGGACTCTCTATATATATATAGATATATATTAATGTCCATTAGGAGAGCTTTTGTGTTAATTATACCGACTGTGGAGTGGCCACTCTCATGCAAATCGGCTCACCCTCTCATGAGTGGTTAATGAGCTGGGGAGAGTGTGGCCATTGTTATGTTCGGCCGTTGCTGTGCACTCCAAAGGGGGAAATAGTATATCGACTTTCCAGGTTATTTTTTTTCTATGTTTGCCAATCCTCTGTATCACAATGCAAATTATTTTTACCGTTATTTGAATTGTTTTATGTCGAAACAAAAATCCTAAAAGATTTTAAAATTTTTGAAATTATTAAAAAAAAGGTGTCTGAGCAACAGATAATACGAAGATCCACCATTTCTTAACCTAGTTTTTAAAGTTATTTGCAGATTACAGTTCAATTGGCTGGATTTTATGCACTGGGCTCCTGTACGAGGTCCTCTGGAGAAACTGTTGATCTGGGTCGGCAAACCACAGTTCTCTTTGTGGTCGTCAGTAGCCGAGGGAGTTAAGCCGTTTACCTTGTCTGTCTCGATACTACAGCGGCGGCTGTTCGAATCAGGTTGTGAAATGAAACAAAGAATTTGAAATTTTTTTTCTGGGATCTTTAATATGACCGACCATGTTTATTGTTTAATGTTAATGTTATTTACTTAATCTTTTTGTTGTACTTGTTGTCAAGTCCTAAGTTTAAACTAACAGAATTTACAAGATCATTCCTAACTTCATGTGGTAGGTTGATCTGAGTCTAGAAAAGTTATCTAAAAAAGGCAGTGTTTTCTAAAAACTCCTCATTCCCTTAATATCTGGGAACGAGTTTCGCGCCATGAAAAGTAGAAAGTCTAATCAGAATCCGTGGCCTAATTATGTCCTAAGTGAATCCAATTTTTTTAAAATTTCTTTAAATACATTTCGAGAAATGTGCTTCTTTAATTATTATTAATAATAATTTAAAAATTGAATAATTTAATATTAGTGGTATTAATTGACTTTATTAAAGAAATCTGCTATGAATCATATCCTTTTAATATGACTTATTTAAAATAATAAAATATTATTAAATCAGAGAACCATATGCTACTTTTCTAGATGACAGTTCCAATACATCGTTTATGTCGTGAAATATCATCATATAGACAGAGCCTGGAGAGCATAGACACCCCCAATTATCGCAGACGCTGATGGACTCTCCTGGAGAGTATCTGCATGACAATGAGGGGCAGCGCGAGTTCCCACACCTCGCCATCTATCAAGCAGCCGCTAACTGCACCAATCATTTTTTCCCCGCCCCGCTCTCGACCATTCCCACAGCGAGAGATTTATCTAAACACCCTCATCCCAGTGTCACTCCCTTCCGGAAGGACATCACTTAATTGCTACGGCGTACTCCTTAATGCTCCTCCACTTCTGGACTAGGTCATAGGATTGCCAATGGATACGTCTGAGTGGCAGTGACCCCTATCGTGTCAGAAGTTATTGTGCAATTATAATTAATAACCATGTTTAGAATAAGTGTGTATAATAATATACGTTGCTTGTTAAAGTTACTCGTAATGAATAATTCTCTATAGATAGGTACGTTTGAAGTATTCAGTAACTATAAATTTAAATTGGGTTTTTAGTACAATCTTCAATTTTTAGATATACAAAATAAATCAAAATTTAATTAAGTAATTAATAAAATATATATTAAGTAATATATTGAAAGTTTTTCTTTCTTTTGTTCTACTTGTCATTATTAGTTTCTGACACATGGATACTTGCGCTTAGATAATTTAGAGCCAGAATATCCGTTCCTGTTCCTCCTTCAAAAATATCAAGTCTTTCATGCGCCTTTATTTCTCGAAGAAGTTATGAATATAGAACCATCTGACCAAGATGAGGTTGAGGATGCTTTTCTCAAGCTTGTGGATGTACTTCAGGCAAAACTATAGAAGTGCAGTATACATCCTTTCATCAGGAATGAAGAATGGATGAAGTCATGGTGGGAACCATAGAATAATATGCCTTCTGCGCTAGAAAGGAAAAAAAAAAAGAAAAACTACATAGGAATCGTGTCAGTATTATGTTCTTAAAAAGTAGTATCTGATGTCCTGTTTGAGATACAAGTCCCATTGTCTGACAAAAATCTTTAAACGTTAAACGTGAATATCTTGGAAACATGCATTGAATAAGCTGATCAATAATTAAGAACCTTGCTGGAATCCGAAACTGGGATGAATACAAACTATTAATATTATGGATGAAGTAGTTTTTGTAAGCCAAAGAAACTGAGTTATTACCTGTTAAAATCGATTAATTAATTAATTAATTATTTAACAGTCGACATAGAAATGAGATCCATGATAAATGAAATGAGATTTCTTTGTAGGATGTTCGTATTGTACTCATATTATAATAAAGTAGAGTAATGATATACCAATCGAATAGTTTTTTCCTCTAAAATAAGAAAATATGATGCTACTTGTAAGAAATGAGTTTGAACGAATAAGAAATCAACAAATCAAAACTATGAATCTTTCTAAGTTGATCAAAAAAATTTGATATAGAAAAAACAAGTCAGATTCGTTTTTAATATTCTTTGCAATCTTTAAATACGTCTTTTCCTCGAAATCAAAGATACAATTAATCTTACCGGGGTATAAAAAATGTTATAGCCCACTTCGCTATCATTAGTCCTTCCCTATTGTACTCAAAACTTAATTTAATATGTTTTATTTTTATGACAGTTCGTATTCAAGGATTTCAAAGAACGCTAAAAAATAATGTTATTTGCTTTTTCCTAAATATATTTTTTTTTAGTCTACTTTATTAGAAATGTCTTGGTTTTTGTATATTTAATACAATCGGCATGCAACAGGTATTGCTGTCGTTTATGATAACCACACCCTCTCATTTTCGATACAACCACTTTTTGTGTATATACTGCACAGTTTGCAATATCCCTCAAAATTATCACACCCTTTAATATTGGAGTTGAAAGAATATTCGAAAACTTTGAACAACTTGGGTTGTAGGATCTTGTTTTTATGGTTACCTGTTCATTGTGGTATCACCAGGAGAGGAAAAGCAGATTTGCAGGCCAGACAAGTTACAAAGGCATGTCAACTCATAGCAACGTCAGTCAACAAAGATGTTACTTCATAGATCAAAGAAATTGGATGGCAATACGAATGGATCAACAACAGCGGCAACAAGAATGGTGCAGCAGGCAGTGAATGTCCAACAAGAAACTTGAATCTTCCACGGAGAGAAGAGGTGGTTCCAAACCGTCTTCGGATAGGCCATGCTCGACTCACCCACGGCCATCTCATGAAAAAACGAAGCGCTGATCTGTTGGTTACTGTGGGAACCATTTCACCGTTTGGCACATTCTCACTGAATGTATTGCTCATGAGTCACACCGATTTTCGTCAGATTTCAGGAGATCTTGAAAGAAGATCCCACAACAACAGCAAAACTTTTTAATTTTTTAAAAATGATTAATATCTAAGATAATTTACTAACTTTGTCAATTGTAATTTACTAACTTTGTCAATTGTAATTTACTAACTTTGTCAATTGTAATTTACTAACTTTGTCAATTTATAAGTGTAATGTAAATAACTCTAGTTGGTGAAACACTTAAAATAAAATAAATAATACAATCGGCAGTGTACTTCTTATTTTACATAAATATAACAAATTTTTATTTATATATGGGTCACTCACGAAACATGTCAAACTCACATCTTATGACTTGACAGTTGTTTGTATTATGAAGTATTAAATGGTCAAAATTCGATATTCAAAGTAAAATTTAATATATTAAATTCACGGATCTCAAGTGTGTTACTGTCCACCTTCCTATACACCAAGCTCAAATTGAAAGTAGTTTTTACAAAGCATATTTTTTTTTCAACAATGACCGTTTCCAATTTTTTTTAGCAATCCCAATGGTTGTGAGGTCATAAAGAATTTATTTATGTCTCTAAGGTATAGTAAAAACTAGAGCTCAAGTATATTACGACTATAATTTTGGGAAATATACCTTTTTTAAAATAACAATCTCGTTCTCCTTTGAGAGGTCATGGACTCAATAATATAGAAGTTTTACATTCTAATTCAAATAAATTGTGGTGCTTAAATCTAAATTATGGTATGTTTATTCATAATCCTGTATATAACATTATTTTTATCGCTCTCTATTAATACTGCTTAATGATGTAATTTTCAAAACAATGGATTGTTTTTGATTATTTTTTAGTACAAAGTTATTAAATAAAGTATGTTACTACTGCAAACGTATCATACTTAAGATCTTAGCTCTTTAATTAGTCAATGTATGTTTAAATAATGTATTTATTATATTAATTAAAGTATTACTTCACAGATTCTTATTTTTGTTAATTATTGATTATTATTTTAATTATTTTTATAGCTATAATAAGTTAATAAATGATTATTTGATGAAATAGATAATGATTACACAAAAATAGTTTACAACCTTTGTAGCAATTGTAATTGCCACGCCATGGTGTAAACTGTATGATAGTTGCCGTTATGACTGCATTTACTATCGTACTAGTTCTGGCGTGATAATTGGCAATGCATTTAGCAGCAGTAAAGTAACTGTCACGTGAAACACCGTTATACGATTACACTTTACATCCCGTCAGAAACTGTCGCAGCTACAGGAATGATAAAACTGTATAATAGTTATCGTCGTGATAGAATTTACTGTCGTAGTACTAGGTCTAGTGTGATAGTTGACAGTGTTACGGTAGTGAAGCTCATATCAAGACATGGGTTCCAGTACCGAGTCAAGATTGTTTCTATCCCTCTCCCTCCCCTCGTAGTGGCTTACTTAGACCATATAGGGCCCGGAGGATTTGTTTTTCCGGGCCAGGTAGAATAATTTTTAAGGCTTCTCTTTACTCATAAAATAAATCTGTAATATTTAACCTAAAAAAACAAAAACAAAGGATAAAGCCTAATTAAGCAAGTAGGTTACTAATAAATATTTCTCATGCTATTTTTATACCATTGTTGACCGTCATCCGTACCATCTTCCGACAGTTAAAAGCAATAACTGAACAAGAATGTACCAGTAAGGAATGATAAAGCTATTTTTTTTCCAAGCATTGTAGATATGACATGATTTCCTTAATGAAATTCAAATTTTTGACTGATTATGAGGTGAATATAATAGTATAAATTGTAATACACATGAATGAGGAATGTTATTATAGTGGATTATTGTTGTTTGTAGGTTATTGAAGTACATGAATATGGGACGATAGTCCCGAAACGTTGTGCTACAGTATGTTAATTTAAATTAACATAAATTATAAATAATATAGTATAATATAAATTACATTCAAATTGGAAGTTTTTTAACCTCAAAAATTTTTATTGAAATTTACTTTAATGAATTGAATTGCAAAAAAAATTTTTTTTTCAGTATCGATGAATTATAGCCTATTACAGTTGAAATAAAGCCTGTTCAATTTGATACATTGAACATTGAATTGTTTCATGTTGTACAACATATATTGCGTGTTGGATAATATGCTTAGCATTAGAAATGTAAATTATTTAATATACTATTTGGAATTAATTTTTTATTAATTTAATGATCAAATAAATATGTTAGGGAAGTAAAAGTTATTTGGAAACCACTAAAGCATTTCTGCATAATTATGATGGCAGAGGGACAATTGAAGATCGAAGAAACAACGAAACGAGAGGCACTTTTTTTTTGGTTGGCAGACAGTTTAGTGGCATCATTCACTCACCTCGAGAGGGTTAACTTTATTTATTGTTGAAAGGTGGAAGTGTGACAGTATGGATTGTAATTAATAAGACAAAATCTGGTGTTAAGATTGTTATGTGAATAAGTAAATTGAAGATTAGAAGGTGTAAAGAAGAATTAATGTCAGACAATTTCTTTCTATTCATTAAAAAATGTGTATAATGCTTAGAAATTTATGATTTTCAATGGTGACTTATTCAATCAAGAATTGTGATAGATTTTTTTTGTTTTATTTTATTTGCAGAGAGACTTTCTCTTATTAGAAATTTGGACGAAAAATCATACTAGACTATAGATATATTCCTGTTGTATTTATGAAGATTATAATTGCATAGAGATCTTTTTTACTTTCATGTCTGAGCTAGAGACTGAGGATCTTTGAATTTGGCCATTTCTTTTTTTTTGGCACTCCTAAGTGATATGTTTCACAGTCAAAATTGTCTAGCAATGCTGGGATTCTCTAACCATCATGTAGCCGTGAGGCGGAAGTGTCTTGAGTTCGAGCCGAGCCATGTCGATTGAATTAATATGTAGTTTTATTTGCAGGGTAAAATATTTAACATTAATATCTTTCTAGCTCGATATATTTAATTGCTCAATATCATTTATCTATTTATTTCAATATCACTTATCTTGTGTATATATGCTCTGTATTGTCATATATTTGTGGTTGTAGTTATATATCAATAAAGAGGATTTGAAAAAAAAAAAAAAAAAACTTATCTTGTGATTGACTACAGGCTGAATTATAGGCTGACAACTAAGAAAAGTATTTATAATAAATTTGCGTACCGATTAATGTAAGACGATACTCACGAATTTTATTTCAACTGCAATAACGAAATTTATAGATCAAAATATACAAATAGATACATAAAGTTACAGAAGCTTTTCATTTTCAAATATTACTGAACCCAATCTAAGCCCTACCTTATTCAGTGTTTGCATCGGCAGATTGGGATCCGAATGACGAAGGAAATGACAATATCGGAACTAGTAATGGAGGGTTAAGTATAAAAGAGACAGAGAAGCGATCGAAGGGAGATACAGAGCAGTAATTAGCCAAGGAGCTAAGATAACGGAAGGACAAAGGGCCTTTGTATGGTCCCGCCCCTCAGCCCTTCCAGGTTATCTCTCTCGCTCCTCAATGTCTATCTCTCTTCAGCCTCTAAATTATATCGCGAGTCTTTTTAGTCTTCATTATGAATTATCCCAACTGCATAGGAATGTTACCTTTGACCAGCAAGCCATGGAATAATATATAGGTTCGTTGAATAGCTGAAATACGCAACTGACTGATGGATTTAAATTTCAATATTAGTTTTAAAGTATTATAAAGTTCACTTTTGCATACTTTGCCTTTTTGAGTTCTGTTACTTATTTTCTGAGAATAAGATGTAATGCATACTAGAAACCATCAAAAGTAAAATTCGTCTATATTCCATAGAATAAGAAAGAAAGTATTAATTAATTAGAATAAGAAAAATTAATTTTTTTATCGAAATGAAGTTATTAATTTTAATTATCCTCTAATAACTTAAAATGCATTAAGTTACCTCAAAGAAATTTGAATTCTAACCACTCATTTTGTAAAAAAAAAAAGGTTATTAAGGGTAAAAAAACTGCTTTTTCATTGTAGGGCACTATGCAAACAATAATGTTGCTAAACGTCGCCACAATAGAGTTGTTTTATTGAATGATTCTCAAGATCAAAAAAAAAATACATATTATTAGCAATTAAGAACAGAAGTCATCAATATATACAAGGATCTATGTATTAAAAAATAAAATAAAACTATAAAATCTTGCGTACCACGAGCAATGAACGAAATTCGGAGCCATTGATTTTTAGCCAGTATTGGGTCCCTTGTAATAATAATAACTAGTTCGACTGGAGTCGCTACATCTGATGATTATTTTCACAAAATTAAACAAATATGATTATGTGGGGGCTGCTAACAGTTATCGAAGAGAGGATCTATTGGGTTCCTCTGGGAACTGGTTACAGCCGGGTATACAGTCCTCCGGTGGCGGCCCAGAAGTGGCTGTCCTCTGTCCCGGTGCAAGAGGCTAGAACTAATGCTACGCTAAGGCAGAGAGATCAGCTATCTGAGTGGCTCCCCGCTGGACATTGTATCAGTATACACAGTTCCCAGACCCCCGCTGCCATCCTCCCTCGCCTTCAGCTTATACGTTACAATTAATATCAAATTATTATATATTTTGTTTATAAAGGTTATATAATGTTCAATTATAAGTCTTAGGTAAATGTGCCTGATTCCTCAACGTGTAAGCGTTGTTACCACTCCTTTTAATTCTTTTTTTTAGTTTATTTGTTTATTTTTAACTACCACTAAAATACCAAGAGATTTCGATTAAAAAATATCTTCAAAATAAATGTCATTTCAAATAATGGCTGTAAAAATTAAAAAAATTAAATTATGTTTAAGTTTTAAAAACGTTTACAATCTTATATGCAGTAAATGTTTACTGATTTGAAGATTTTTCAGTATTAAAACCGTCCGACTGAAAGCACTTGAGCTATGAGTAGAAATTTATCATACAACCATGAAACGAAAATTTAAAAATATATATTCTTTGTAAATATTGTCTATTGTAAATCTTCCGAAAGTAATGAATATATTTTATATTTTGAAATATTTCTATAAATAAAAATTTACATAGTTTATTTTTTTAATGTGATAATAAACTTTTATTTACTATAAGAAAATTAATAACCACAACTAAAAATCCATAGACATAAGAAATTGACAACTATAAAAAAACCTCTCTTAAACACTACTCTCATAAAAAAAAGTTTCGCTAAGCTAATATTGTTGCTAATATTGTAATGTTGTTGTTGTGGTTGCTAATATTATTCTTTTTCGCCCTTTTTATTTACTTTTTTTTATAGTTTAAATTTTTCCTATAACTCCTTTTTTTTACCGCTGAGCTTTTTTTATAAGCTCAATATTTTGGAAAATTTATAAATTAAATACAGTTATATTTCTGTGTAACCCAATACTTTTTTATTGTAAGAATCACGTAATTAACATTATGTCTATCAAAAAGAAATGTCACAACATTTTAGAGCTCTGAAAACCATTAAAAATTATTTGTTTTCTTTTTTCATTTTGAGGTATAATTTTTCCGCGCCATTGATTTTTTTATTATATCTGGGGTATATTTTGACATATCCTACAGCCAATTCTAACTCACTAAAAATTAAATAAAATGCTTTTTGTAACTTTCAATTAATGCCTTCAATTAAATCTTTTTTCAACTTACCTTAAAGTAAAGTTGAAATATATTTTAATTTTAAAACGTTGCTCTGAGACAACCAATGAGGATCAAAGTGGTCATGACAAGTAGAACAGTAATAAAACATTTCTATGTAATTAGTTTACTATGTCTATGAGAAAGAAATATTCCCTCCAGTCCGTATTATAACCAACATGAATCCTTGGAAACTATTTTATTCAATTGGGAAATTGATAACAGCGGTTTAAAAATCACTATTTACATTCTATAAAGCTATTCGTATTTCAATATTGTGTAAGGCTAGTAATATGTTGTATTTTTATTGGTTTATTTTCATAAAATATACAATTTAAAAATTTTTATTTTTAAAATAATTTAGCATGTTTTAAAATTAGTGATATGATAACGAAAATTTTGAATATTTATTTTGGATAGTTGAAAAAAAAAACATTTAAATATTTACAGTATATTTTTGCTAGAAGTATTTTCTTTCCTATTTGTGTTTTACCTTTCACAAATTTTCTTCTTCAGATGTTCTTACGATGTCATCAGTTTTTGTGGATTTTGGGCGGAGTATTTTAAAATCGTTCCCTTCAAAATAAAGTTTTGTATTTCTAATAATTCGGATTTCATTTATATTCCTGAGCTAAAATCAATCAGAATTTTTTTTTTGTTAATTTCTTGTGTTTGTTCTGTGTAGGTTATTTGCCTGAGTGCAGTAAGATGTAGTAATTCATTATCTAGTTGTTTAATGAGGTACATTGTCGATCTTGGACACGGTATTGAATATATTGTAATAATGGAGTGGATATTGGTCCTTTGTCATCGTGCCGCGGACACCAGCCCCGGTGGGAGGTAACGGTCCGGAGCGGACAATCAGTGCGGCTGGTAGCTGTCTGGGATGACAGATCGGCGCTGATGGAGGTCGCGCCAAGGATATTGTGCAACCCCGTCATGGGAGTATGCTCGCTCTCAGAGGTAGGACAATGTAATCATCTCTATACTGCCCTCATTACATAGGCTATGTGTTCGCTACAGTAATCTGTCTAGGAAAACAGGACGCAAAACAAAGTTTGGATCTGGATGCAACGTGCGATGTTATTGTGATAACTAAAAGCAGGGTCTAAAATAGTCGTCCTCTAAGTGTATAATTCTGATCCGTATTTGTTAAGCTGAGGTAAGTAAAAAAGTAGAAGTTTAAATATGAGGAAACATCTATTCGATGAGAGCGAGTCGTTCAGATAATGGGGAAGTAAAGGAAATTTGAACATAAAATGTACCAGTAGTTTGAGATGAAATAAAATGTAACATATATTTTGGAAAGTGTCTCTTCAGAGTAATATTATTGTTCAATACATGTGTACTCATCCCTCAGTATTCTTTATTAAGTAGGCTGTTATTGAAAGGTAATTGAGGTAATTTTCTGCTATTTGTTTAACGATTAAATCGCCTTCTTACTTCTTACTTGTTAATTTTTATCAACCTAAGGAAACATTAGTTCATATCAAATAAGAAAGTGGGGTACATGGTTCAAAACATAATGAGCTATATAATAAGTAACGATGTACAGTGTTAAAAGGTAATTAAATGTAAAATTTAAAATACCATATATATGTAGTGTCCGTTGTTATTAATAATACATTTTGGTATAGTTGTTTTAAATAAATGATGTTATTTCTATAGAAAATTACATCAAAATGACCTTAAAACTACAATTTAAGAATTTAAATGAAAATAAAACAATTGAAAATAGAATAAGTGCAAGATAAAATTGCAAATATAAAAGGAATAGAAAATTATCTATGATAAAAAATTAATAGTGAAGAAGAAAAAATTTAGCCATGTTTCAAGGATTTAAGTGTACCTAAAACTTTGTAACTAGTTTCAGAATTAGCGCCTAAAGATGGATGGACCTTTTTTTAAATGCAAAATAGATAAAAATTAAGAATTGAATACAGAAGGCTATCATATCGCCCAGAAAGAAAAAATAATATTTCTATTGCTTGAGTCGTGAAGGTAAAGGTGCAGAATCCTATTATTTTTCATATCCCCTTAATAGAACTAATTTGAAGTCATTGCATTTTCATAAAGATAATTTCCACATTATCGTAGAAATAATCAGCACATATCGATGAGGAAGTATATATCAGAGAAAGCTATCGATTGACACTTCCTCCCGCATATGTTATGTTCCCGTTTTCACTCTGCTACTTATTTAACTAATATATCTGTATCTAAGCATTATCCTCCCACGACATGGCGTTTTCCATTCAGGTAAGAGAAAGCACGGAATACAGGAGAAAATAATTATAGCTTTAACTTTCTTCATGCTAGTTCTCTAAATAACGGGGAAAATGTTTGAACGTGTCGAGCAAATTAAATTTATTCCTGAAGTCTACCATGACTAATTGAAGCAAGAATAAAGACGGGAAATTCTTTTTTCTTAAAAATGACTTATTTCGGGGCAACTTTCCTGAAACTATTTCTACCTCTTGCTGCTGTTCTTTATGGATCCAACACGAGACCGCAAACGATAAAGAAAGAAGTATTTAGAAATTTGATGAACCAAACATTTTATCAGGCTGCTTAAAGCGAAACAGAGACTCATTAAACTTGATTGTTAAAGTTATATAATCGCGTACCGATTATATAACTTTAACGTATTGTTAAAGTTATATAATCACATAAGTGAAAATGGACATCAAAGTAAATTGACAGGTAATCCACGGGTAGACCAAAATGTAGGTGTGAGGGTTGTGTAAATGTGGTTCCAAAGGAGAAGAATGTAGTTCAAAACAAGTTGTGTAAAAGTAGTTCAAAAATAAGAGGCTGTTGGGATCGAACTTAAGAGATTTTACCGCAATGGAGTGGTCTTCTCCATCTTCCCGTTCTTGTACCCCCGGCCAGCGACTCCTGGGCCAATATTATAACCCAGGCCTCCAGCAGACCAAGTCCACTCCCTTATAATACTATGTGCTATGTAAGGAAGGGTCAAGTTATAAGTATATATATTTAAATTTAGGTTTTAGGTATAAGTCTTTGGCTTGTATATTTTGTAAATAAAAAAATCAGGAGTTAAGAAAAAAACCCTTCGAATTAGCTAATATTTGGCTTTTTAGGAGTACAATATTCCTTTTGTCATATGCTTAATATAGTATTCAGTACCGGGTGATTGTCATGGATGCCGTATGTGTCAACAATTCGTTATTGAAATATGTTGTCTGTGTAGAACAGTAAGCATATTAGACCAGTTGTTAAAATGTTCGCTATAAAAGAATATTTGCTGAGGAATTATAACCACCAAGAGTTTCGAAGTACTGGACGATATCTTCACATTTTAGAAGTACAACCCACAGCTAGTTTATTGATAGATGACATGTCAAACTATAGTAGTGCCACCAGAATAGACCACACAAAGTTCTAGTTTGAAAAAACTCACGCAAACGTTTAGCTTATATGATTACCATCTGACAACAGTCTTCACTTGGCTGTTGCGGAAAAACTGCGAAAAAGTCTTGATGAGGAACTTAAGCACCTACATAAACATGAAAAAGTCAGTTTGATCTTCTTCATTGATACTTTCAATACCATCAAGTACTTGGAACTACTTGTTAAACAGCTTGGAACAGAGATAGCAAGCAGATTTGCAGAAGAAATGTCATTTACAACGAACATTCTGGTTAGATAATTATTATAATCCTAATAATTATCGAACCATTAGTATTTCAGTGTCAACAGGACACAGTATATTTTGATCTTTTAATACCAATAAAAAACATCCTACAGTAAAATTTAAAATATGACAGAATATTGAGAAACCTTAGTAATAGCTACATGGAAACACAACATAGAGGGGGGTCTGATTTAGTTTGATATTGTACATACATACATAGTAACTGTCATTGTCATAACGGACACTCTCAGTTAAATGTACCTCTGACTGTTACGACTACAGTTCTGCCAAAGGACTCTATACCTGGAGGATACCCTGTGCCTCTTCAATAATTCTATACAAAACCTATTATTCGTGCTGTATTGATATGGGGGGGGGGGAAATTGGGTTAATTTAGCAGTACTCCTACATGGGGAGGTCCGCCCACCCATTCATCATCTACTCTGTCATGACACCTCTAGTGCCATCGCTGTCTTCTTCCATCTGTCCCTTTCGCACCGGTGTCTTGTTCAACTTATAGTAATATTTTCCGTATGCACTTTATGACTTGGGTAATAAAACAATTTTTTCTTTCATTTTGGATACATAAAGTTTTATATAATTATGAACTAGAAAGATATAGAATATTTATTAATTTCTATCGAAGGATTTAAGATTACCACAAAATTTAAAAAAGAATTGTAATTATCAGGCCATGGTTTGCACGGTGCTTATTAGAACCGTTAGTGTAAGCGCACTAGGACAGAGGACTGTCTCCTCCCAAGTAGAGCCTAGATCGGCATTGAGTTACCTCCTGACCGTGCATCGATATCCTGACAGGAGACAATGACACTAAAGAGTGAGGACCCTTCCGTGCCGGTGGACAGTTAACATTCTCCGGCTATATCGTGAAGGTGCATATCCTCTTCATCGCAGCTATCATTGGTCAGTCCTCTTTTCCTATCGACGATAGAGACATATTTCAATAGTTCTTAGTACATCGTCAGGATTTCATGTAAGCTTGAAAAGTGTCTGAGCATGTGGCAATGAAGACAAGTAAATACGGTTTTAGAATATTATTTTTCTCTATTTTTAATAAATAGAATGATGTTTTTATTTTTAAGGGACGAAATTTTGAGCTATGGCATATTTTGTTTAAACGCATTCTTTACAGCTGATCGAATATTTTTACGAATCAGGCTATTTTATTCGCTGGTGCAATTTTATTATAAACGATAAATGCATATAATTCGATGATTTTAATGAAGTAAAAACAAATAATAAAAAGATAAAGTATAAATTAAAATACAACACTGCAGAAGAAATTCCAGATTATCTATACTACAGATAGAGAAGGCTCCTTTTCAATAGAAAAATCAACCAAATAACAGTATTTTCTGCTTCTTTTTTTCCATTTTCCGGCTTGTCACACCTCCTTTTCATTTCTGTTTCGTGCTTGCTTTCTTTACAAGTTATTATTATTTGAGATGTAAAAAATTAAATATATATTGATTTTTCCATAATCAAGAAATTGGAACAAATCCTTGGATTTGAAATAGACAGTAATAAAACTCAGAACGTAAAATTATTGGGTGAAATAATGAATAATACGAATCTTTCTCACTCTATGGTTTTGTCCGTTTATCTAATTAATTTTTAATGCTCCATATTTTTAATATATTTACATACATGCTACGTATTATTTGTTATGATCTGTTTTAATTGTTTTTTTTTAAACATTTCTATTTTTATTACTGTCAATTAATTATTTTAAAAATGCTGATTTTCATTTGTTTCCAATTTATATTTTTACTGTTTTGATATTAGATAAGAGTACTTCATATATAATATTTAAAATGATTTTCGTTTGATTTGTTATTTCTTCTCCAATTTCTTTATTAGGTTAGAACATTTTTTTGGTACAGTAGTTTTATATCTGAATATATGGCTGCCTTATTCCATATTTAGAGATTTTTGTTTATGTTTTAAATGTTTTTACTGTTTTGTTTTTTATTCTGCATTATTTGAAAATTCTGAGGGTTGTATTATTTTATGTTTACTGCATAAAATTCCGGACTGTGGTTATATTCGGCCCAAACTGTAACTATGTCAAAAGTAGGTAGTGCATAAATGGATGCTAGTGTAGAAGCAAGTGATTTTTTTTGTGTTCAATTTATCGTTTTTTTCATTAAATGGAATATTTTATTGGGCTCTGATTAATTTTTATATATATTTTTCCTCTAATAATAATATAGACTCTTTTAGATGAGATTTAGAATTTTCTATTTATCAATTTATGATACTGCATATTTTTTCATGGTTAACCGTTGATATTAAAAATAGATTTGTAAGTATACGGATCAATGTGAACAAATAAGGAAATCCCTTAAATGTGGATAGTTTCAGTTATTAGATGAAAAAATGGACTTATCACCAAGCTTGGACTTTTGAACGAAATAAATATTTTTAAAATACAACCAAATATTGCTTTTATGCGAGCCTGATCCAGACGGCTCTTGTAGATTCTTCTTTATTCTTTGTCAAAATTTTCATGCATGTTTTAAGAAATTTTCTATGTATTTCCTAACTTTCTTTTGATTTTTTGTAAATCGCTGAATTCTAAAATTATTCTTAGATGAACTAAGTAAAATTTTTCAGTTTTTATCTTACATATTTCTTATATTTTCTTTTGAAATGGCCCATAATTCTTTTCGATTTTATTTATGTTATACCTTGAATGAGTTTCTTTTGGGTTTATTCCTGATTTATTATATTATATCTGTAGTCGCAGTGAGTACATCAGTAAGTGGGAATGTATTGAGTGACTGAAATATCTGAAAAAAAAATTATTATTCTCAAATCAATCTTTCTTCATCGAAATATATTTTGCAAATTTCATATATACCCTGTACCGAATAAAACAAGTGTACATGAGCCCGAGAGTAATAGTGGTAGGTTACCGGATTGTTATATGTGCCGAGTTCATCTGATCTTACACTGCCACTAGAATAACTCAATCTTTTAAGAAGGTGCGGGATTATAATAAAATATTATTTCATTAGTTTGAGCCAAAATTGTTTGAAAGGACTCATGGGATATAACTGAGTCACTTGAGACATCGAACTTTAAAATCGGTTGTGGATTTGGCTCAAAACAGAGCCCAAAGATACTGACGAACAGATTAATTTCAGTGCAATTTGAAATCTGTTGATTAATTTGAAATCAAAATGTTACAAAATAATCACGAGATCTCAGTGAATAATCTGAGCCATCAAACTTGAAAATCGGTTGAGCTGTTTGCTTCAAAATTGTTACAAACCTACTTGTAAACAAGTTATGTCATTACAACGTTTGTATAACACATAGACTATGGTTCTACTGTATATTCCTTTAAGCAATATACTTTTGAAAAAAATAAATTCATGACAAAAAAATAATAAAAAAGATTTATTAGTTTATTAGAAACCAAATGCAGGAGGAAATATTTTGTTTACATTTTAAGGATACTTTCTGTCTTAAAATGAGTAATAAATTATATCCATATACAATACTCTAATATATAATTGAAACTAAGACCATGTTATCAATGTAATTTAACAATTTTAAAATATTTAATTAATGCATACAAACCATAACGGAAATCGACATTTGGCTTCTTGGTTTCTTATCCATACATTGTGCTAACAAAATACGGTCTGTGGTAAATGACGTCACATGAAAAAGAAACATAAGTAGCTATCCTGCAAGAGTAGATCTTGTTTAGGGTTTTGGAATACATTTACATTCGCGCCGTTACTTTAAAACCAACGCATTGTCTTCAATAATTGCCATTTTATTCAATAAATTTCAATTTATTACGCATGGCTTTTGTCTGATAGTGTAATGAAATATAAAATTTTTGTTCTCTCCTTTTTTTTAACCTATCTTCAAATTCAATATACCCCAGGGGGATCCATATTGTTCTTATAGAAATTTTCTTGGCCTTTTATTGGATTAATTAATTTAATGCATTAGAACCTTGACACAAGTTGGGACCGACTCTTCAGCGCTTAAATGCCCTCTCATCCTACACACCATTGTGTTTTGGATCCATGGTGTATGTTTTAGGAGCTTTGTGAGATAGGTTTTTCATACCATTTTAATACTTGATAGCTGTCAAATTAAACCCTAGGTTGTCGTTATACAGTCGAGTGCTGCAAACAAATAGACAGCCGCTAAAAGTAGCACAAAAGATCTCAATCACTACTGGAAAAGGGTTGACGGTTCTGGTATTTAGGGATTAGTAAGGGTCGTTGTCAGTAAATCTTCGTAAAATGACGACCCTTGAAGGTATCCGATGATCCGATTTGTCGGGGATACGGACTATTGAGCCGAGGGCCCGTTGGTGTGGAATTGTGCTAGGTTGGCTGGTATACCATTGTGGCCCGTGGCCCCCTCCCCTGCTAGGGCTATAACTCAATGCTGCTTATTAGCTATGAATCGAAACTAATTCCTCGGCTGTTTGCATTCACTGGGGACATATTTTATCCATTAACAGCGGCCATTATGGTACAGACAGGGTACAGACTATCCTCCTCTGTTGCCAGCCACTTAGAACACTTTAATTCACTGCCGGTTCACAAAAGCTCCCACAAAGCCGCTCTTCTCCTTTATGTCGGGGATGTTTTTGTACCGGTGCCCTCGGTCGATGTGTGCCTTCATAAATATCGGTACTTTTATCATCGATAAATAATTATGGTCCTGTTTGTCAAGGTACTTGACCTAAATACACCTTTCTATCCCTTCGTTGTATGGAAGAACATATGATATGTTTGTAACACATTAACATATTAAATTAAGTATTTACATAAAATAAAATAAAAAATAATAATAATTTGCTATTTATAAAGTTGTAATGTTTGTTAATATTCAAAATTTTGTTGAATTTTTCCTTAATCGAATTATAGCAAGAATTGAATGAAAAAATGTCTGTCAGGTATACATATATATCCTTTTGATAGAATTTTCACAAAATTAGCATTATCCTTCTTACCCGAGATTTATATCGGGCAGGTATTTACCCATATTTCAACGTTGATAATTTACCGATTGAATATAAAGTAATTTTTTATCTGAAAACTATCAATTTTGACCATTAAAATTCTTATCTTATAAATTTGAAACATGGACTATTAATTCTGATTTCAAATTTATTTAAAAACCAACTCTTAAAATTTAGTACATTATTATTGAATGTTTTAAAAAATTCATATTTCAACGACGTTTACATGATTTTACTCATCTACCATCGATTTTTGATAATTATTGATCCAATGAATCATTAAGTCCAATATGATTCATAATAATTGAAATTTTTTTTTAAGGAGGGTGGGGAAGAAAAGTACAAAACCATAATTTCCAATGACTTTTTTGTGGACTCGAGAACCTAATATTTAATTTGATGTTGTTTCATTAGGTGTTTTTCAACAGATGTTTTTCTTCATTTTTAGTCCTATCTGTATACTATATATCCATTGTGCATGTTAAATAACATTCCTGAAGATGACATAATTATGCATAAGAGAATGTGTACCAGAGGGAACAGGAAATTCAAACAAAATATTTATTATAAATGTTTGTTTGACAGATACAAAAATCGGTATTTTTACAGCTCACAAATTCATCTTATGGCTAATCAGTCTAAGAAATTTACTTACTTATTAAGGGAATCAGGTCAGGGAACTGGAAATTAATAAAATGCCGTACTATTCATAAGATTCCTTTTAAACTTTTTGAAATGGTAGGGACATGGGTGAGAAACTGCAAATGAGAAAATGCTATCCTAGGAACAGTGTTGAAATGAGTTATAAAAATGTGCTTCCTGTATTCCATTAATTGGTGGGATATTTAAAACAGCTTTGTCTAAGTGACTAGGCTGAACATATCATAGCAAGTATAACTTTGCTCTGTGTGACTACAACCACAATTTCCTAAAATATTACATAAAATAAGATATTATTATTCTTTTTCTTGACTAAAACCATTTTCCTAAAATATTACATAAAATAAAATATTATTTTTCTTTTTGTTGACCAAAACCATTTTCCTAAAATATTACATAATATAAAATATTATTTTTATTTTTATTGACTAAAACGATTTTCCTAAAATATTACATAAAATAAAATATTATTTTTATTTTTCTTAACTAAAACCATTTTCCTAAAATATTGCATAAAATAAAATATTATTTTTATTTTTACTGACTACAACCATTTTCCTAAAATATTACATAAATTTATTCATTCTTTATTTTTTTACTTTTTGCTATATTTTTTTCTATCTATTGTTACATTTATTTATTATTCCACCTGTTCATTTTTTTTCATTTTTCCCAAATAATTATTACTGTATTTTTCGTTTCTACTTATTTCTGTACATCTTATTTCTATTTTCTTTCAATTTACTCTCCTCATTTCGCTTATATTTTACATTTTATAATCCAGCCATAGTTTACATTATATTACAATCCATCTTTTAATCTCATGCAGTTTACAATATTTTTAGTTTGTTGTGTGTCGTTTTTTCTCTGATGAATCCACGTAAAGATGGGCGAATCCTTGGCGCAGAATAAATAGTTGTAGTATCATTTGAGTTTTTTCAAACTCCTCCCGGACCATCTTCCTTTATTAATTATTTAGGTTCAATCAACGTTTTTCTAAAATATAACATATAAAAAAGTTAATGTAAAGTCTTGTTCAACTGGTAATTTGATAGCCTAATTCATCGTACTAGAAAAGTTTTTTTTATTATATCACTACAATCAACTTTCAATTGAAATGTTAAAGGCAAAAATTCTGCAATTTTGAGACGATAATCTATATATAACTCAACAACTTTATAATAAATGATCATTAACCCTGTTATTTTTCAAGGGTAGGTTTATTTTTACATATAAGAGATTTGATCCTGTTTGGTTGCATTGGCCGATCATGTTATCCGCTATAGGTAATATAATAAGAAACGATTGAGCGAGAAATTAAAGATATTACCGAGGGAGTGTAATAAATATCTCGATTGCTGATTATCTTAATGGCATCGACGATTACGATCGGGGGAGCTAGCGTGGGACCCGGTAGCCGCTCTGTAGCAGTAAATCCTAACAGTGGAAGAAAAAGGAAGAGGTGAGGAGAGTGTGCGTGAAGAGAGAGAGAGAGAGGAGTGCAATTAGCCCTAAATCTGCCAGTTGCATTACTATGCTGCCGGGTCCAGCTACCACAGTGCACTGAATCCCCCTCCATTATATATTGATTCCTCTTTCGATTATAATTTATCATTAAATTATAATATATATGCAATCAGAATCCCCCGGTCAGTATGGAAGGATTCAATTAGATATATGAGGTCACTTTTTATAAATCGCTTTAGAAACCTTACCCTTCCTCACCTCGTTCCATTGCACGAGAACTTTAATCATTCATAGAGATAATTTATATATTTCTTCAATTAATTTTAATTCATTATTGCATAGGATTCCATCGATAAATCACTATTGATTGAATTCAATTAATGCGGGTACATATTCTACCAAAGTAAATTTGTTAAATACATAAATTTAATATAATATTCACATACAACTTTATCTTAGTGTTAATGCGGTGTAATATGAATAAACCTCCATACAAGTACATAAAATAGATATTATCAATTTAATAAAATATTCGTTTTACGAGTGTAACGATTAAGTCAATAGTTGTTATAATTTTTTCCTAATAAATTTTTAAAAGCTAAAGTTTTCCTAAAATAACTTAACTTTTATAAAAAAAAAATAAAAATAAATAAAAGTCCCCTAACGATAATTACAAACTTTAGACTTTATGATCATTTGTCAAATATTTACGAAAGTGTAATAATTTAATTACAATCACAATGTTATGTTGTCCTCGAAGGATTGGCGAATAGAGATAGGTAGAGAATTCCAGAAGGAGATTCGATGAATTTCTACAAGATGGGATGTCTAAATCATTAGGTTCAGATGTAGTATTTAATGAATGGATAAATGAACGTAAGGTTAGGAGAACAAGGACATAGGTATTTTGGTTTTAAAAAATTGAAAAATAATAGGTCCAAAGAGGTATTACCGTGGGATATAACGATAAAGCCACTTCTGCTCCGGATACCAGCAAGAGACAAGAGGGTGCCGAAATCCCAAAGATGAATCTTAGGAAGCTATTCATGAGTCTCTTCAGCCTCATCTCTAGCCATAGCTTTGTCAAGTCTTCACGTCATTACTATTATGGAACTATAGATTGGTAATTACAGGTCCGACCAATATTTTTGAAAATCAAATATAGATTCTTGTATTTGATGAATGATTATCATTACTGGTAACTCATATTATCACTGATTGTAATCTTCATATTTAATTTTTTTTAAAAAAAGTCATCTATGTGTTCATCGAATTAAATTTCATAGGTTTAGTATAAAAATAGATTTTTTAAAACAAATATTAATTTCAAAAGAAAAGTTTCATTAATAGATTATCATAAAGTTGAGTAGGTATTATCACTATTCACATAAATGCAATGGTTTTTTTTCTTGTTGGCCTGACACTATGAAATGTTGATAAAGTTATTTCAAAAGAATAACCGAAAGTATACTCAAGAATATGTTACTATAAGGCAAACAAAATTCATTTATCCAAAGTTATCTTTGCACAATGGATCTTACCTTGACTTCTAATTTCTTTGTGGTGGTTTAGAATAAGAAAGCTTTTTCGAAATAGTGTTCCATCTAATTGACGATTAAAACTGGGGTCGAAAGTTTATATTAATTTATTTATATTTTATTTTCCGTTTCTGTAAAATATAGTATTTCTGTAATTTATAATAAAGACAATCGTAAGTTTGATTATAATAGACATACGACACTTGCAACTATCTATGACTATGACGACTTTAATCCTTAACCATAACAAGTATTGTGGGGCTGACAAACGGCGGATCAGATCTGTTTTGCTAGCCGAGGACTACAATGCGGATTAGTGGCCCACTGTCCTAGCTAATTATAGCTAATGCTCTTCGTCCGAAGCTTAAGATAACATTACAATTGTTAACACGTGCTAGTAGTCAGCTGCCACATCTGCATATCTGGCAGCGGGCCGGGGGATTGAAAAAACTATCAGAACACGTTAATATCCGATCATCCGCTGTGTGTTGACTCCATTAGTACGGTTTCAGGTATCCGACATCGCCACTTCGTGTTTACTGTATTAGCTTAGGTCCCAGGGTCTATCAGTCCCTTATTGTGTAACGTGCTATGTTAATAATGCAGCGGACAGCCGGGAGTTAAATCTGAAAAAAAAACATTTACACACTAGCCGGATTTCTACCGCGCTGGTATATACTGTACCTTTTAAACTCTATAGTCCTCTAATTTCCAGAGTGCATAGAAGACGTATGAGTGCTATAAGGTTTATTTTTAACCTTCGTATACACCACATTAACAAAAAAAAATGTGAAGCGGGAATTATTATATCTCAGTTTCAACAATAACGGGCAGAAGAAAACAAGTTTTTTAACTACTTTAGGATATCTATCGTATTCTTCGATCGACAATCGATTAAAAGACAATCTTAATTAAGTCGATCAACATTCTTCTTTCTGTAAATAAACATAGACTTATAAATTTCGTCGACACCATTTTGTTTGAGCCATTACAACGTTAGAATGTTTTTTGTTAAATTTATTTTTATATAGTTACTTATGTAACATAATTTAATTAATTTCCTCAGAAACATCCTGAATACAGCGGATCTGAATTGATTTATTTCATTGGAACTTTGTACTTTTTACTCATCTTGATATCAAATGTGATTTCAAATTATTTTTTATCTTACGAAAGTCATGTTTTGAAAAGTTTACTATTATTAGGTAAGTAATTAGTAATTTTTCAACAAAGAATCTGATTCTATTTTTTGTGACTATCGTGTTGTCTGTATAATATTCCCTTTCTTTAATTCAATTTAGATCAGTGAATTTAGAACATGTTAGTCGGAAATCGGTCAAGGTGTTGTAATATTAAAACCTTGAATCGCCTAGAGCAATAACTGACGGCCTCTATGCTGTTTTAGTTATCTCAGTTCTGATAGATTATTTACTTTAATATAAATATAATAAATTACTTTATTAAATTAAATTTAATTTTGATAATTTTTCTTTCACAATTCTTTCATCGTACAATACTATTGTTGTACTCTGCATTTTGATCAAATTCCACAGGCAAAATTTTTTTAAATTATTATTTTACTCTTTTAATGGGGAGTATAGGAGTAATAAAAAAAAAATTAGTAAACGCGTGTTTTTTATTGTGAAAATTTCTTAAAATTCTTAAATTTTGGATATTTAGTGGAAATATCACATTAAAAACAAATTGAAATTGTATTACTCATTATAATAGGAATAAACAGTCTTGCAAAATCAATGGTTAACATATGTACACATGTATAAAGATAAGTAACCCAGCGATCGGTTTGGACAAGACTGCTGGCCAGAACAGTGGGGAGGTTGATTATAGCAGGGAGGGTGAGATAAGATCTGCCTAGATAAGGGACGTCATATGCAACGAGGAACCACTTAAAACAATGATTCAACAATTAACCATGGATCACGCGACCATATGGTGAGGGCATCATATGCTGTGGTATGGTATAATGTAGGGTCACTCTAATTCAACACTGGAACCTGATAGACTCCGATTTCTGACCCTGGCGTAGATTAAGGTCTCATAACGTTCGTGTCGCATTATGTACATTTATATACATAGTTGTTATAACATATACCTAAAATATATGCATATAATTTCCTCACTATCGTTGATGTCATGGAGTAAAGATTCCTTCAATTAACTGTCCTATTTGTGTTTGGGCATATTTGATCAAACCGTTTATCCGATTTTGAGGTAGCAAAGTTTATAATTTGTTCCGTTAAAACCCATAATGGGCATCGGTTCGAAATTGCCCTTGTCTGGTTGAAAATTATTTCGTAGCAGACCTGCAATGGAATCTCGGTATTCTTACTTTACATAGAAAGGTCACCTGGAGAATAACATGCCCTCCTGCGTTGGTAGGATTGCACAATGACGATAAACCTCTAAAAAAAAAAAAACCTTTTTCATTTGTTGATTCATCAGTTGCATAGTGTTATTTATATATGGATATTGAATAAAGATTCTAATGAAAACGGTAATTTTTAGTGATGGGTTTTCACAGAAGTTGAGGTATTTAACCAAAAAAGTTTTTTTTGATGAAAATTAATACTAAAAACGGGTTACTAGGACACATACCTCATTCGTCCACAGAGTGATGAGGAAAAAGCTTTCATTCAAATACCGGACGGACATATTTCTTTTATACTAAGTTGTTGGAGGTAAAATATAACTTTAGTGTAATCCATGATTTCATAGAGTGACTTCATTACTGTCACTTTGGTAGCATATTTACTAAAACAGAAACTTCTTCAAACTTACTCTATTTTTTTTTTTACATTTTATTTTTGATTGCATAAATATAAAAAGTACAATATTTACTATATTATTAAACTTACTCCATATTTCGGTGCCAAGTATTGGCTTTTTCGAGGTTAAAGGTTTAGTTCGGAATTTATCACTAAGAACAGCCTCCTTAAATAATATGAATTCTCAAAATGGTAGCTGACCTCGACTTCTGAATATGTACATAAATGTTATGTCAACCAGAGAAGTTGAGAAGGAGAAAAAAATATAAAATGAAAAGTTAAAGTTGAAAAAGATAGTTAAGAGAAAGGATTCATAAATAATTACATAAAGAGGATAATGTTTCTAATAATAATTTTTTAGTAAAAGTTAGTTGGATAAATGATGATTACTAGATATTTATTTTTTGATTGATAAATCTAGTATATAAAATTCAATATTTGTTAGTACTTTATGTGCTGCCATCCGACTGTTACGGGACTTTTTGCTAAATGTTCAGGATTTTCCCCAAGGTTATTGGCTACTCCGATTTATTCACGGTCATTATGTACCAATTTATTTTTTTTTTTGTCTTCCATATTTGAATAATGTTATTTGTGTAGTGATTAAATTCCCTGCAAAACAAAAGAAAATCGTTGAATTCGGATAATTATTCGTATTAGCTAAGATTCAGCCTGTAGAATTTTTACCCATATTTAAAATAAAAATGTGGAATTTAGGCAGGTTCTCTTTGAATTTTGTTGACTTTTTATTATAACTTGAAATGTGTACACCGTCGCAAGCTGTCTGCTCTTTTAACCTGTATTAACATCATTTGGACTTAATGCCTATATGAAGGCAAAATGTTATTTTCAAATAAAGAAAAACTTTTTTAAATGTTTTATTTTATACCTCCGGTTCTAATTTGTTTAATTAGATCCCTAAGTTTGTGCCCTTTGGTGTAGTTCATAGAACCCTAAACCACTCCCAGATTTTGTGTAGATTGGTTATGACATGTTGAAGTGATTTCTATTTTTTTTACTATATACCAAGACATAATAAAATTAATAGTACATACATATTACATCGGAATGGAATATGAATACCTGTTCGGCGTTTCCATTGTATTGCCCAGTGGCATTATAAGGTGTTAGTTGTAGGATCCAATTAGAGTTGTAGAAAACTACAACTTATATAATTTTTTTTTTCGCACTCCACTGACGAAATAAGTAATTGAATACATACAGGTAAGTATATGTATATCTATTACTTTACATATATTATGTTATTTATCTCTATAAATTAAATAAATGAAAAAGCAATTAATTCAATGTGTAAATAGCTAAATGTGTTAATTTATATAAAATCTTCAATTATATTCAATTAATGAGGTGTAGATAGTTGACCGTAGATAACAGATAAAAGTGGAGAAGATGGGAGGGGAAAGGTGGGGGTGCGGTCAGCAAAACAAAAACACAAATAAACAAAAAGTGATTTATTCGTGCCGACATTTCGACCTGATTTTCAGATCTTCATCAGGGGATTTTCGGCAGAGATCATGGCAAAAGCAAAAGTCAGTTTGGTGTTTTTTTTTGCTTACCGCACCCCCGACCATTTTTTCACCTATATTTAATTAATTTATCTACAATTGCAAAGTATTGCTAGTGTTGTAACTAAAAGTTATTTACATTGGTTTAAATACCGATGTAGCATTGTTAATAATGTTTAAATCGTTTCTTCTATTTCGATCATTCAAAATTAATTGATTATGATTATAAAACGAAAAAATAGCTCCAATAATTCCCCCCTTTTTTCCTCAACCGTTTCCATATTCAGTTGTTTACGCTGTTTATACATAACACCTTTGATAGGGCTTGGTACCGGCCCCTCTATGAGATGTTTACTGCTAGTCACGAGGGGGCGCAACAATCAACCTATGATTGCAAGCATCTGCCTCCTGTCTGTTAGCGATTGTCTGTCGAAGTCCGCTTCTGTTTACTGGATCAGCTGTTTGCGGGGCCTCCTCATACAGAGCCTATAAAATGCCAAAGGGGGGTAAAAATGACAGATTATGTAATACTAGAAATCACCATATAGAAATTTCCTATGCTAAAAAATAAGAGAGGTAAAACATGTTGATAAACATGTAATTTTGATGTCACTGTCAGCAAGATAAGAAGAACTTACTGTAATCATGTCGTTTAATTTTAACATATAAAATAAAATTTTATTATCTGTAGGAATTCAATTGCTTGCAATTTATTCATTTATACGTCTGTTCAGTATATATTTTATCTAACTATTTTAATTGTGGAGGATTAAAATTTCCAACATGAAAGAACGATTCTCGTCTCCGCCCGCTATAGTTTATTTGATTACATTGTAGAGTTTACAATGTATGTGAATTATACAAAATTATGTAACTATTTTAAATTGAAAATTCAGATGAGAAAGGGGCTTATGAAAAATTAAGTTCACGTGACTGGGTAAGATAAGTCTAAATATACGTCCTGAACATTTGAACATTGTGATCAATATGTATTTCCAGTTTGGTAACGAACTGAAACAGAATTTTCAGGCGGTAAAAGCCGAAGAAATCCTGCTCTAGAATGGTTTAATATTGAATCTGACTATCACTTTGTACACATATAAAATCTTGAAAACTTACTTCAGAATCCTTTCTATCACGTACTCCACTGTTACGTTTTTCCTTCTTTTTCATATTTAATCCTACTATAAGACATATTGAAGAAGATGGTCTGCTCCAAAAAAACCTCAGCATTCTCTGATATTTTAAAGATATCGATAAACATCGTATAGATCAAGACTAGAATCGCCAAAATGTGATGTTTTAATGTTGATGATACTGCGCAGCATTTCCGAGTATAGTAGTGATAATAAGTAGACAGGGGTATTCATGATGTTGTGTTAAATGTAAAATGTTTTACTATGTTAAATGTTATAAGTATAGGATTGTGAGCAGCCCTATTTAAAGTCATGTTAAGTGATAAATGCATAAGACCTAGCGGAATTTCTGAACAACTTGTTTTATAACCTTTCCTTCCACAATTTCACGTTATTGTTTACTTCTAAGTTTATATGAAAGTAATTTATTACGACATGCATAAATTGAGTGAAAAGAAGAAATGGAAAACTTTAAACTTTGGCCAAAACTCCCATTGGTGTCCTTTACTGAGTGCCTTATTGATCTACTAACTTATGAGGAAGAGAATCAAGATGAGCTGATTAACAACTGTCATTGCCTATTATTATTGTCATTCATTGATTTATTAGTTTTAAAAACATCCAAAACATAATAAAAACTAACTCAATCAAAACACAAACTAAAAGCAAGTAACCTAATACAACAAACAAAACGGTGACTAGCTCAACTGATATGTTGTGTTACGTCATTCTCCATTTAACAGACCTCGTAACAGACTCTTAACCATGTTATATGTTATATCGTTTTAACTTGGTAAAAGAAAAAAATATCTCTCCATTTAACATGAGGTTTTCCATTTAACACGCTTTAACATGCTAAACTAAAGATCATGAATACCGCTAATATAAGTGATAGTAGGCCTTAAAAGGAACAAAAAGTTCACGTGTACTCTAAAACCTAAAACTTGTGTACTTAATATGGTATTTGAACTACCAAGTTTTGACTCGTATTATAAAACCCACGGGAAACGCTACTACTATAGACCATCTTTCAGGCGAATTAGATTTGGGTTTCTTTGGATGGGTTAACCTCTACATGCCAGTATTGCCAGCCCACTCTTACGATTAAACATATTTTTGAAGAATACCCTCACTGTTTACCAACAGTAAGCAGAATGGAACTGACTAATGAATTTATCAGAAGCTCTCACCGATGAGGAAAGCCCGTACCTATCCGTGTGTGGGATTTTTACCCACTAAAACCACCGCCCTACACCTGTTCATTCCTCTCCACGGGACCGCCGCTAAGCATTAATTCATGGAGGGAAATGGCTGAGTGCCGCCTCGCATTCTTCCCATGGTTTTCACGTCTCCATGCTAGTTACGTCTTCTAGCCCTCTCTTCCTCTCTCAACCTCTTGAGGACGACTGTGGAGAATATCTTCACTGCGTTCCAATGCAGGTCTGATAGTACCATATAGCTCATCACGTTCTCTGGTGTGACGTGTCCTCCACACATTCTCTCCAATTCACTCCTTTCTGCTGCAAAGCGAATGCAAGTGAAAAACACGTGCTCCGCGGTTTCCTCGACAGTCTGACATCCAGGGCATTCTGCGGTGTTGTCCAGTTTGAAGCGGTACTGGTAGGCTCTAAAGCATCCATGTCCGGTCAACAATTGGCTAATGTAAAAATCCACCTCACCATGCTGGCGACCATACCACTTGCCCACATCGCGTATCATCCTGAGTCCACCTCCCGGAATCTGCAGCCTCCCAACGCTGCTGTCACTGGTCGATGGTTATTTTTCGCTCTTCTTCTCTGGAAAAGTGCAAGCCTCGTCCATAGTGCCTGCTTCTTTCTTCAACAAAGAGTTTCACAGGTGGCATTCGGGCTATCACGCACACCGCTTCGTAGGAAACAATTCGAAAAGCGCTAACTGTCCTTAAACAAACTCTGCGATAAACTGAAACCATCTGTCTCCTGTATGATTTGGTAGCCATCGTTTCTTTCCATATCGGGGCTGCATATAACATAATAGAGGTGACAACAGTAGGCAGTAGCCTTCGCCTACTTTCTTTGGGACCTCCGACGTATGGCATAAGGCGTGACAAAAAGGATGCAACTTTAGCTGATTTTGCGCTAATATACTCCGCGGAGACGTGCATCGATCATAACTCCTAGGTACTTTAAGCAAGACTGGAAACGAATTTCGTGCCAACCCACCGTAACAGTGATAGACTCAGTCTGCTTCCTGCTAGTTACTAGGAGAACTTCGGTCTTGTGATCTGCAAGTTGTAGGGCTACCGAAGACACCCAACCTCGGACCGTTAAATATGTGTGTGTTTTAGTATTTATGTGTGTGTGTTTCCTTATAATTATAATAGTCTATAGGCGTTAATGATCTAAAGGTTTTAGGCCTTTAAACAAGATTGAACAAACAAACAAACCTGAAAATCCTATTTCAGTTCGTCACCGTCCATGGAGCGTACTGAAGAAGCTTATCGTTCTGCTCAATCTCCATCTTGGTCCATGCTTTTCAAACGGGCTGTATGTAAAGCCATTTTCATTGCTTTTGCCGTTTTTGGTACCTTTTCATGTTTGGTTATATCTTTAAAAACTAATTTTCAACTGAGTGGAGATTAAAATTTAAAATTTTATTATTTGTAATCAGATTTATTAGTTTCTGTCCATTACTTTTAATAATTTTTAATTGAAATGAAATATCATCTAACATTTTTTTTACAGCCCGTTTCCCAGTAATATAATCCATGGTTCCATAATTTAGTTGTTTAATGTGCAGCCAGTCCCACGAGTCTACTGTAACCCTATACGACTAAACTCTGTATATAAGATCATTAATTCGGACAATTAACCATCGACTATTGAATGGGCTAATTGAGTGACCGTGGGCAGTGGATTCCCCCGTACTTGGGTTACCCTGCTCGCCGTATCCCACCCCACCGTCGCCAAGCTGTCTCTTTACTATTCTGTTAAGGATAACAATAGGGATGGTCGGGGATAGTTTAAGGGTCATGGTGATTATAATTTAGGGGGCTAAGCGGTTGGTTGTATCGCGGTGGTCCGATGTTTATTAAGAGAGACACATACACCACGTTCTCAACTGATTCTATAAAGTAGATGGAGAGCGAGAATTAATCATGAAAATTTTAAAATATCTCCTAATATTCAGTTTATGGTCCCTGGGACCAAAATAGTAAACGTCGTTATGTTATTGTTATTTTAGTTTGATAAAATTGCAAATTAAACTAGAAGTAATGGTGGACTAATTTCTTTCCATGGATTCAAACGTAAAAAGTTTGAAGAACACGATGGTAAAAATTTACCACTCTCTGGAGAGATCTGTGTGTTTTCAAAAAGGTCCGAGTAGCTTAAATATTTATTTTTTAAATTCATTTATTATAGTTTACAATTCTACAAAAAAATGCAATAAGTATATGAGAAATGTTTCAAACACTTGATAATCTTGGGAAGGAACCACCCAATGATGGTACTTCAAACATTAATTTAAATTAGAAGGTCCCGCGGCCATCTTCTTTTCTGATGGAGAATTATCGGGGATTGTTAAGGATGAGAGATTAAGAACTAATCAGTTAGGATAAGGTAAGGTGTTTGGAATGGAAAGACGCATATCTATTTCGGGCCAAATCTGCTACGAAAGGAATGTTAAGGTAGCTTTAATACTATACTACTAAAATTTACGTAATTTAATACTTTGAATTTTTTTAATTAGCATCATTAAGCTACTTTATTTTTTCTTTATTATTTTATTTTATCCCCCCTATCTGGTCATCTATGACTAATGGGGGGACGCTGACTACCCTAGGCTTTATGAAATATTGTCTTGATTGTTGGCTTCAAAACTAGAATGAAATATTATGGATTTGCGAGATATCTATACGTGATGGAACAAAACTTGAGTTCATTTTCGTTTTCAGTCCATGACTGAATATTTAGATCAGCCAAAATTATGAATTCAAGTTTTAAAAAGTTCTGATAAGTTCTAGTTCTGTGTTATTAATATCGATATATAGTAAACTAACACATACAAGAAGAATTTAAACTTTGATGATGTTAGAAAATAAATAATCAAGTAGCCAAATCCTAATGATTCTGAAAACAACAGGTAGACTTTATTACTCCTGATTATGAGCGGAACGTTTTGACCCGTAGCATGATAAACAAACTGGCCTGATGTTGGAGACGCGTGGCAGACCAGTAGCCATATTGTCCACCGCCAGTAGACAGGGCACTTTAGATGAGTCGATCTAGATAAGTTGGCAGTCACGCTCAATTTAGCCGAGTATAGCCGTGGCGTGGCATATGCTGCAGCAACTGACTCTCCAATGCAAATCGCCACATATTAGATTATTCCTAGCAACATGTGGCTGCCACATGCGCCTTTTAAATTTATCGTTCCTTTAAAGAGTCACGTCAGCTATCGTCACGTCTGCGGTAGTGTATTCATTATTGTCCGTTCTGCTCATCACTTCCAATAATGGGCGCATTTCTATTTGTCAAAAATCTTGAAAAGAAGATCTTTTTTGTATCCCATAATGGAGATCTCTGGCATTAAAAAGAAATTTACTCTGGCTCAAACGAAGCCACTGATGAATTATTCAATATATAAACTGGTAGATTTTCAAAGACAGGCTATCTAATTAAAAGAGTAAGAATTAATTACCATGATGTTAGTTACTAAATGTATTTGTGCTTTATTATAGGATTAGCTATAGTTGAAACTAATAGCTAATTTGTGACCAACTCTGCTTTATTAGGAACGCAATAGTAGTTCTACACTATATATCGTTTCCACATAATCGTGATTATGGGGGTATAGTCTCATACAAAAAGACACCCCTAACTATATACAATGTTATAAGTAAGACAAAATATTAAGATAAAATAAATAGATTAAAATAATATATCTTAATAAAATATAAAAGTCAAGATAATATCAAAAACAATGACATTTATGGATTTAACAAAATAAGTAATTGTCTTCTAATGGAAAAAAATTAATTTAATAAGAATTGGATATCTTATTAAGGAAAATAAAGAGAAAAAAAAAGAAACTAAGATAAAATAAATTTTTTTAAAAATATCCTTATTGAAATTTACAACTGTATATTACATAATACATTTAGTAAATATGATCTTAGTTAAAATGGAGTGTTACAGGCGTGTAGAGCAAATACCCATTAGCACTCTAATGACATTTTACATTAGCTCTCGTGGCCCTCTTCTTTTCAGGCACCTCGGAGGATTGTCCGGAATGGAAGAGGATGCAAGGTTAGAAATTAGGGGGTATGAGTTGTTAGGGAGGTAAATACAATTTTAGAGTAACAATAACAGAACAAATAAATATAGAATTCATAACACGATGTCCTGCAGCAGCCTGGGCTTCAGTCTTCGGGTTGTGCTTAGGATTCTCAAGTTGTAGTTCTTCATGAACCTTTTTTTTATGTAATTCTCTATTGTCTCTATTTGTAAATTTATAAAAGTTAATTATTTAGCCACATCAAGAATGTTTTAACGCAATATATTTTTATAAACAAATACGTTTAGCTAATGCCAATCCACAAGATAAATAATCGTTTGTTTTATATTTCATAGTAATTAATTATCCTAATAATGAGTTTTACTACACAACTATTGAAAAAATATTGACATTACTTAATGAAAACGGAACAAGAATTGAACCTAATTTTTACTAGTTTTGACCTTCCAAACTCGATGTAGTTAACCATAATATTTTAAATTTTATTAGTAATAAATTGCTAATTGCTAATGTACTATTTATAAACTGGTAAGAGGGCTCTATTGTGTGCCAAGCTGCCCTCCCATCTTTTGGAGTGCTTACATCCCGTTCTCATGAGAACATTATATCATATATCCGTTTTTTTTTTTTTGTTTTTTTTTATCTCTCTAGTAAATGAATCTACAGGCTGTAGAAATATTATATTAGCTAGGATAATAGATATCGACACTTTTCCGTAATTAATATATCTGAACCATACTTCATCGATATTGATCTTCTTCCAGCATTGATATTAACATTGGCATACCAACTTCGACACCTTAATTTATAACATAAGCGAATCAACTATGAAACCTTGTAATGCCCCTATATTTTGGCTTTGTCAATCAAAAAATGACTGATGCCCTTAGTTAATTCTAAAC
The DNA here is from genome assembly GCF_000696795.3 of Halyomorpha halys. Lineage (NCBI taxonomy): Eukaryota > Metazoa > Arthropoda > Insecta > Hemiptera > Pentatomidae > Halyomorpha > Halyomorpha halys. The sequence goes on from NW_027114127.1 coordinate 298,966, forward strand.
CTACACTATGGTCTTTGGCACAATATCTGAAAAAAATGTTTTGTTTATTATATGATTCTTTACTCAGATGTTTGTTGCTTTTTGTTTTATCCACCGTATTATTTGCTCAGATGCATATTATTGCGTAATAATAGTGTATTTTATTTTATAATATGTTTCCTCCATTCCCCTAGTTTTCCCATTCGGGTCAAGAAATTGTCTTTAGATTGTATTATTGTAGTTTTATTTGTTCTTTATACTTGTAATAGGTTTATCTATTAATTATTGTTACTAAAATGTTTGTTATTTGCTTACTGGTTGCGTATGGAATATTTTTCTCTCATAGCCTTCTATTTGCAAAATAGAATTGCATTAAAATGTATTAAACAATCACATTAAAGGCATATTCAGAACAAAAACAAATAATTTTAAATATAAGGATTGTATAGAAGAAAAATAAATGTAAAATAAAAAATAAAATAAGCATAAAGAAAGATACATTAAATATTTGAACTAAAAATTATATTTTAAACTAATTCAAATCAAATAAATATTTCGGCAATTAATTCCTAAACTGAAAACGTTGGACTATATAATAAATAATAAAAACAATTATAAATATGTATGATAAGATGGTAGAAATGTTTGCTCTGAAATATGTGGTGTGAAGTTAATGAACTATTGGCAACATGAAAAATATGACAACAGTGAGTAAACTCATTCAGAATAATAATTCACGCTTGAAGTACTATGAGTTTATGAATAATTGTCTGTTTTTTTTATTAGTTTCATTAATAATGCAGTTTCGAAAATTATCATTCACAAAGTGATGAAATCACGAACTCTTCGGTCTCAATGGTGGAAATATCCCGTAATACATTGTATTAATATACTATATAATATAAAATGATCTACAATAAATAATAAAGAATATTAGGAGGAAAAATATTGATAATTTTTATAAATGAATGTGTTATCAAGTATTATGCACATGAGAATAAATTAATTCATTAGTTAAGTATTCAATTGTCCAAGTTGTGAGGTTCAAGCCTATTAGAGTATTTCTGATAATTTTCTATTCCCCATTGCCTACTAAATTCTTTTAAAATTTCTTTCTTTTTTTTTTCAGAAAAAAACATAAACATTGTACAAAACAAAAAATAAAGAAAATATAATATAATTTATATTGTATCATTTGTATGTTGTATCATCACTTGCTATATTACCCTAAGGTAAAAGACGTGTTTTCTCAAAATCTCGATTACTTTTCTAGATTTTGATTTCGTATATCTTAATTTGCTATCTATCAATTAGCTATCTTAGAACTCAAATCAAATAGTATTAATTTTATGTATCGTTAATTTTAAATATAATTATTGCAAATTTAATTAATAATTTCCAATTATCATTTGTTTTTAATGTAATAATCTTGAAACCAAGTTTGTATCCATAAAATAATTATAAAAAAGTATAATATAATAATACTACATAAAGCTATCTCTCAAAGAAAATTAATAAATGTGGGATTTTAAATTGTTGATCCCCATATTTTAAATAATATTAAAGCGGATCAATTAATCAACAAAAGCATTGTAATGATAAGAATTCATAAAATTTAGGAAGGATTTTAGGACTAACGTTTCAGGAGGAAAGCACTGACTACTATCGGAACAGGATGACTCAGGGAACTAAAGTCGTATGTAAATAGGATGGCAGTGACTCTAGATAAGGCACTTACTAGGATTTAGCTGCAATAACCCTAGGGTTTACAGCCATAAACCTAGGGTTTCCTGATTTTCCGAAACAGCCTCTGAACCCTCCAGCCACGCGCCTAGATCGTATCGCTTTTATTGTTGGCGGTAGCTGTTGAGATAGTCTTATGTCTGCCTTTCCATGGGCTATCGAACATCTAGGCCTTTACTTAGGGACACTGACCTATGCAGTGATCGAGAAGTGACTTTCTGGTTAAAGTTACCATCAGAGTAAACATAAATTAGTGACTATAATTAACAAATAGGAAATATGGTAAAAATTAGTATTCATATCGATAAAACCAATTAATGTACTTAGCTAATGGAGACAGTTAACTCTTCAACCAAGAACAATAATCGAAAATTAGCATCCCTCATTTGTCGGGCCTCTAAATAAATGGTTGCTTTATCACAGCCATACATAATGCATTAGCCGAAGCATATGCCCTTTCTGTATATTAATGGACCGTCATTCGGCAGATGTGTTTATCTTTATCGAGTATGTAATAGTTTTGAATGGAGTAAGTAAAAATTATATTTTTATGAAACTTATTTACAGTTAAATGACGATAAATACACTTATAATCCTACTTTCCAATATTTAATAAAAATAATATCAGTCCACGATATTGTTTGCCATTTCAAAGTCCTTGGTTGGCCAATTGAATTAGGTGTTAATTTCCATTAGAAAATTATTTAATTTTTACTTAGACTATACAAAATGCACAGAAAATTACCTTAAAAAGTAAGTATTGAACTATTTCAGCTGCGCTCCTTCGGAAATTCGTTTTATTCTACAAAACTCATAAATATGATCTCACTTTTCATTCAGTGTTAATGATCTCCAAAGATCTACTCACCTTAACATACCAATTATTAGCCCATTTTTTAAGATTGAGTAAACTTGCTAAAAGTTGAGTCCCATAAAGCTCTTTAAGCCTAAAAGTTCCATAGAAACAGTTTTCCAAAAACCAAATAACGATGAATCACCATTTTTTTATTATATTTTGGTAAAACTGTTAATCCTACGAAGATCATCATTATAAAATAATAAATGTCGCGTTTAACTTTATTATTTTAAGCTGTAATTGAACTGTTGCGTTCAATATTTATATTTTCTAAAACACCTTTTTAGATTAATTAGCATTTTGTGAATTTATTTCAGCAAATATAGTAGCTATTCTAATCCTGGGAAACAGCATAATAGCTCATTTAAGGAGTTCAATGTGAGTTTTCACAGTTAATAATTGGGTATTTATAACTACGTACGTTTAATACGTATATTTAATCCTAAGAGTTGTTCGATGACCGTCTTTTTTTTTTTTTTTTAATATTTACAATTCCATCCAATTAACCAATTTCGCAAATTTATTTTTTTAAATATCATAGGACTGCTATGTGTAATCATGTCTGCTTACACCAAAGTTGAAGGTCATTAAATGCATCACAAAGTGGTTTATTTGCCACGATAGTTGCCATTATAAATTCGTAAAATATAAATTTTTTGCAGTTTGAATAAAAAAATTTTATTTATTGGTAACATTCATCTGAAGCAATATCAACCATACAAATAAATTAAGCTCCTTAAATGCACGATAATTTAGTTTCTAACCATCATCTTCATGGGAGTGGCTGGTACAATATATTTCATTCCTGGATTAAATGCATTAGACTTTTTGGGTTTCAGAGAAAAAAATGTTTTTGAAATCCTATATGTAAAAGTTCTATAATAGTATTTTTATTGTTAATTAATTTTATTATGATTATCTCCGTAGGAGTAGTAGTTACAATGTTTTTTGCCAAAATACAATATAACATTTTTTGATATTGTATTTTGGCAAAACAAAATATAGGTTTTTGAAAAACTGCATCTATCAAACAATTTTAGTAAATTGTTATATTTGTGGTAATAATTTAAGAATATTTATCACGATGGGCAGCTTTGAAGATATTTATCAATAAAAAGGAGAGACAATTTTAGATTTTTGGGGAATAAATTGAACTTTCTGTGGATCGTACCTACAATTACTCAATACCTATTTTTCAAGGTCATCAATAGTACCTTTTCTATTGAATCATTTGTTAAGAGGAATTTGTCTTAGAAAGTACTTACATTTTTCAAAAATTCAGTCAGTCTTTATTTCTGAAGGCAACGGCTTTGTAATTGCAGATAAGGGTAGTTTTACTCAGAATAATATACACTTTCATCATTCACATTCAAACCTTCACTTAAAATTATTACCCTTTTTTGATCTTGGCTCCAGGACTGTATGGTGTAATTTCCATAATCTTGAAGCCATTATCTCTGTATCTATATACATTTGGATTTTTAACTCCTCGCATTACTTTTGCTGACGGTTAAGCCATGCTAAGAAAGGTTGTTATTTACGAAAGTCAGGTGAGAGCACTATCCAACGATGAAAGCCCTGTTTTCAATTCCTTATAATAGGATACAGTAACCTTCTGTGATACTAGATTACAAATTTAGTCTTTTTTTCTACAATTATCTCCAGTTTTATTGTAATTCTCTATTTGCTCCTCAAGGATGTATTACAAATTGGTGTGTTTAAATATCCCGTAGAGCAGAGGACTGGAGAGCATTAGCAACTCCTACTAATGATAGCCACAGGTACAGACACAAAGAGTGGCTCTGCCCGCATTAGGAACACATGCACTCTATGTTCCCCCTAAGTATTATATTTGTTTAATTAGTTGTTGTTCCCTTGGGCTCGTGCCCTTCTTTATCAGCTCCCCCTGTCACCGCCAGTTCTCCTACCCACTTCCTCTTTTATCGCCGTCGTCTCTGGTCTAGAGTCCTCCCTCTTTGAGTGTGTACCTGCCTTTGAGTCTTTTGAGCATTTTTTAACATTTTAACATACATGCAACTCACCTCTCCACACTCTAGATTATTTCTTCTATCTAAGCATAATTTTACATGCACTAATCTCGTTTTAAAAAATGTTTTGCCTCTTTTAGAAATCAAAGAATCGATTTTACAAAAATATATATCATTTTTATTAATATAAAATTGTTAATTTTAAACAGCCAGTTATAACTAGCAAGGGTAAGGGAAGCACAAATGAGGCACATATTTATAAAATCTGGTGGTGATCACATAACTTTTTCTTACCACCTTGGAAGCCGAAAATTTCGAACGATAAATATTTACTTTCAAAAATTATATTTTAGGGATTCTCAAGATGTAAATAATGGGTATCAATTTTGTTCCTCTCAAGAATAAATCATTTAATATAACAAAACCGAATACCTTATGATTACCTTAAGAGATCGAAAACGCCCAGATGTTTATGTATTCCAGTCTCTATTTATAATTTTTTATAATTTTTTTCTTTTACTTGAAATTTATATATTTTTAATACTCTTAACAATGTAAAATGGAAACCTCTCAGACTATTTCAATGGAGATAAAGCCTAGTTGATATTAAATATCACTTGATTGTACATTAATATGCTGAGTTTAATCAAAATTGGCGGAGCCAGTTTTGAGGGATACATACAATAAATAATAAATTAAAGCATAAATACATGCTTTAAATATGTTGTTTCAGTTTCATACTACTTTTTGGTTTTGAGATAGGATCTTTACACAGACACACAGGGCATTTTGTGAGACAGTTATTTGGACTCAGGAGACCTGAAAACATATATTTCTGTCGAGAACTACCTTACTATACGTTCCATGTATAGGTTAGTGAAATTAAAAAAGGAGCAAATCAAATTCCGTATTATGTTTCTTTTACTTTCACTTACCTATATATGGGATTTATAGTAAGGGAAAAGTATTACGATCGGGCAAAATTTCGAATTCGAGTTTGGGACGGAAATACTACTTTTGAGGTTCTCTGGGTCGAAAAAGCCTACTCTCACAAAATGGACGGTATTTGTGAACTGCCTAACTAATGTGACGGCACCATTTTTAGTTAGAATCGACTTTATTGTTTTGTTTATTGCAAAATTGCAAATACAGCAGTTACTTTAATCTATACAAAATCTGGGGTCGTTTGCTGGACGGTAAGTGAAAGTTGTGTGATGGGTGCACCACACCAGATTTTGTTTTTACCTCAGTGCATCAGACCGTGGTGATGGAAAATGTTAAGGCGTCAACAATCTTGAGTCAGTATCGGCACCGGTCGTAATTATATATCTTGGTTGACATACGAAATGATTTCCTATACTTTCCCACTCTGGAATTGTCAGGTAGGGTGAACAAAAAAGTTTCACTCTCATTTTTTTAAATTTAAACTGAATCTTTTAATTTAACGAAATATTATCGCTCTTTGTGGTGTCTAGAATTGCGTCTGTTTTAATGTGTTCGTGTTATGGTAGTTCTTTGACGGTTTTCAGCTAATACCTTCCCTAGTCTTTTATTTTGTCCGTCCTAATTAAAATTATAAAGTGACTCAATTCCTCTTTAGTATGTCAGATACAACTCATTTAGCCATTACTATGTATTTCTTGGTTATCTTTAATCCATCTTAGGCATATTTAGCTAGCCCAGTCTAAGGAGTTGGGCAAATTTCTTCCAGCGAATTTATGTTTCCTGCTCAATCCTTCAATATTTTAATGACAGTATCTGTTCTATGAATGTATTAAAATGTCAATATGTTAATAAAAAACTGTATACAGGACGAGGGCTATGCATTATTTAATTTTTAAGTTATAATTATTATATGGAATACGGTCGAAAAATTAATTGTATAGACGCTACACACGTCACCCGGCAATTAATATAATAAATACACTAATAGGAGGTGGGCCATGTAATGAGCTCATATATACGTGTATATATATACTATGACCTGTTGGAAAATCTTAATTACGCTGATAAAATGCGGGTATAATTATTACCTTCGTTGTATGGGCTCAATATAGTATACTGAACTGGTTAGTCGTCTTTTCAGTCGCTTTCAGGAATATTTTTAGCATCATTACTAAAAATTATGTCCCCATCAGTTACTTTATTTAAATTAAGTAATTAAACAAAGCAAAATTACGATCACGCAGTTTAGTATCTATGGTACTCATTTTTTTGCAGCAATATATTGTAGCTCTTGCATATGAAATATCAAATGCATATAAAATACGAATCCTATAGCATAATTATTAAATATTTTTATTTTTCATTACGCTCCTATCCCAAAATACCCCCTGATGCATTCTGTATAAGCTACGTTTCTTACAAATTTTCTTTATATTATTCCACGTATGGTTACTTTCACTTATCTCTATTTGTAAATAGTAAGGGAAAGTATTACGATCGTGAAAATTTTCTAATTCCAGTTTTGGATGGAAATACACGTTACGAACGTTAGGTCCAAAAAACCAAGTCTTGAAAAATGGTCTGAATGCCTTGTGAGTTTAATTCTATAAAAAAATATTTTTTTTTAAGAAACTGCAATTTTTTCGATAACCAGATAAAAAATTGCCAAAATTATTGCAAAATCTTTTTCGATAATATCTTCTGACCGAAATTTCTAAATTATAGAATAGATTTTTCAAAAACGATTCGAACGAATTTGATTATCCTCGGTGAATCAATGTACACAATCAGTGTTTTTTAATATCGATGAGACCTTATCCTCATTAAATAGTCTAGAAGGGCTTTAAATACTAATACTAAATTTTCAAAAAATCTTCCTCTAAACTACCTTTAATATTTTTTTTTGTTAAAGTTTCAGTTCTCATTGTTAACAATAGTAAACAATTTATAAATACAAAATATATAAGAATTTTATCAACAACCAAATGAGAAAAAAAAGGAAAAATAGAGACACCAGATTCGAACGGGAAAACTGAGACTGATTCCATACATCGGCTTCGTTATCTTTTGTAAACTGTTGTTTATTTGTTTGTTCTTGTTTAAAGGCGTAAAACCTTTTGGTTCTCAACGCCTTTGATATGTTATGATTAAGTTACAAACACACACGCGTTCCTTAAAACACACATGCATGTGATTAATGCAAATCTAAAAAATAGTAATAAAAAAATAATAATAAAATCAAATCAAAGATGAGTTAAACTCTTGTATTCTTGGTAGTTGCAGCATTTATATTCGTTATTCCCACCTCAAGAAATCCCGGAATACGAATATTTATAACAACAGAAAAATATTAATTTTTTTGTTCATAATTTTCACCTCCATTGGCCTTTAGATTTTTTTTTTATTTTTCGACAAGTAAAAAAATAGTGATAACTTTAACTATCTACATGAAGTTTGGGGACGAGAGTGATGAGTGATGAAAGTTGTTTAATATGGCTGGGATGTGATAGCATTTTTTTTTTCAATTAAATCAATTAAAGTCCTAATTTAAAGATTGATTTTCACTTTTTTTTCTATTTTTTCAAAAGTTTGATTAAGCTCAGTAGGCAGTATAGTGTGGAATAAACTTTTCTTTAATATCAGATAGGTCTTATTATCCTCATTGCAATCGTCCGACAGGGCTTAAATACGCATTCTCCATAAAATCTTTAATTATCTTTTTTTTCGGGACATTTGGGGTTCTCATTGTTAGTAATAATGAGCAGTACATAAATACCAAACATTAAAGAATTTTATGAATAACTAAGTTAGAAAAAAGGAAAAATCCGAGACAGGCCGATCTTCATTATTATGGTTTCGTTATCTTTTGTTAAACTGTTGTATTCTCGGCAGGTACAAAATTGATTTTCGTTATTCCTACCTCGAAAAATCCAAAATACGAATTTAAATAACAGTAAATAAAAAAATTTGAGTTCCTAATTTTGGCCTTCCTTGGTCATTAGTTTTAATTAATTTTTTTAAACGACAGAAACGATAACTTCAACACGAGCCCATATTCAATCTACACAAAATTTGGAAAGGTATATAGGGTGGTGAGTGAAAGTTGTGTGATGCGCGCTCCGCACCAGATTTTTTTATGCTGAAGACTTGACTGTCTATTTTTTGACGGTTCACCGGTTTGACCCTTTCCACTTACTTCATTTTGTTCCGCATCTTGCCTTCCCAGTATCAGTAGCACGTACTCAAACAGGAGTTAGTCTGTGTCTGCTGTATTTCAGAATCAGTGATAAATCATTATGACCATGTATGTTCCATAGCATTTAATAAATGATCTTACAAAGACAAATTTTAAATTTAAATATTAGCTGTCCATCCGTTTCCTCTTAGTCAATTTTAAATTTTAAAACTACCAGGAGCTAAGCTGAGAGAAGGAGCTGATGTGACGACAGCGTATCAGTTCGGCTGGTTAGTATCTTCTCTCCTTTCTGAATTTCAACGGTTGAAACTCCTGGCTTATCCTTATTTTATCAATTGTTTTTCAAATATTCATTGTTAAGGAATTCTTATGAAAATTTTGAGTATTTATTTTCTTACTAAAAATTTATTACTTTAGTGAATAGAAAACCAGAGGCTATACTTTAGTTTACTAATATTGTTCGAATATACAAATGATGTTGCTTTTTCACACTATTTCTACCATGATTTTACCACAATTGAGTTGTAATAACATTTTATACCTAATAAAAACAATAATAAAATAAATATTAGAGATTGGTAACTAAAGCCACAAAATTTGCTATAGCTTAAAACCAGAAAATTGATAAAAAAAGGACTAACATTTTGGGTTAGTAATAAAAATCATTACCTCATACTTATTATCAGTAATATAATATAACTTTCTATATTAAACTTCTATGAACTATCCCAGATCTCATTGTTTACGAGCCTGAAATGATTTTACTTGCGCTTATGATTTTACTCAATATAAAAAAAAAATAACCAAATTTGTGGTTTTTAAAATTTTTAAATTAAATTATCTTAAGAACGGGACAACGAAGATTGTACATGTCTGCTTTCAACTCGACCATGAAAGATTTTTCTCTTAAGTATTTATCTCCCCCTTGAGTCTGAACCAACCTCAACAATCCGACCTTGAACCGGAGACAGCGACGCCGGTGCCCAAACTGCATTTTTATACTTTCGTTTTCATATGGTCTTACCAACTATAACTATGGAAATTCGAGAAATAAATAAACAAGGTAAAAGAGTAGCGATCAGACAAACAAACAACAATTAAAAAATAGTGTTAACTATTTGTTACGAATCAACTTTCCGACCGCCACTGTATCTTCATCAAGATACAACAAAAGGTGAACTTAATTAAGTAGGAGTATAAAAGTGATTTGGTTGCTTACATATCCTACTTTTACTTCACTTCTACAGTAGCTTCAATTACTTGTTAATTCTTTATATTAGCCACGATGAGGAGCTGCAATTTGAATTGATACATAAGCTATTGGTAATGGTATTTGGTGGGGGGAACAAGTCCAGCAAGTGGGCCTCCTAGTTCTTTTAGCCAACCCCTGGTTGCCACCTTAGTTACTGCCGCGTACTATCCAAGATGGGAGTGTCAAGATACATTTTTTGGCACCGCCGAAAAATAAATATTAACTGCCCCAGATAGGAATTGAACCCACAATGTTTCGAGCCGAGCGCACTGGGACCTGCGCCCCAACTCTCACGGCCGTCACGTCCCTGAAACATTAGCTAAAAAATAGTTACTACTATATTTTAATAGCTATTTATTCGTAAACCCATCTTCGGATAGAACTCGGACCATCTTCTTGATGTAACGTAATTTCAATCTACTTAATACAATTTTAATTTAAGTTCCAATATTACGAGTATGTTAAGAATGTATACCATGTCATATGTGAATATTTTCGGTTCACTTTTCAGGAAAATTGTAACAACCTATAAATAAAGTTTTTACTTAACCGAGCTGTGTTAATATTGAAGGATACAGTAACAAACTTAAATTCATAATGGTGAAAGCAATGATGACTATTGTACAATAATGTTAAAAGTAAATAGGGCGTAGCGAAATTTATATTTCTAAGCTATTGTTTTTAGTAACTGCACAGTTGTAACTGCGACCTATAACTGCCAAAAAAAAAATGACTTAGTTTATTTCTAGGTTACAATGATTTTATCAGCCTCCATGTTTCTGAAAACTAATGTAGCAAGTCGTCTTTTTTTTTTTACCTCTACCTGGTCATTTCACAAACATGAGGAAGGAAGGGGTTTACCTCAAGTTTTCATTCCATGGGGGCACCTTTAAATAAAATTCCAATCCCGATTCCAAATCCATAATATAATAAAATTCTAACTTTCAACGATCCCATTCAAAATACCACTTTAAGAATAGTTAGCGGAAAGCTCCGCTCCTGCCCGTCAAGTAGTTTACACGTGGAAGAATTTGAAATACCATTATTAGTAAAAGAAAAATTCTGGCACTTAAATATTACTCCACGCCCTAAGTAATTTCTATACGGTAATCAAGTCTTCGCTTTTAAGGCAATAAATACTCGTCTTTCTTTTTTCCTACTAGATACTTACAATATATTCCTCACCCAAATCTCACTCCATTTCTAAATGTAATGAAACATCCTCCCAATTATTACATTAATAATTAAAAAAGTTCAATCAATTTAAAACTAACCGCCATGATTGGAACTTCATTTTTACAGATGTTCCAAAACAGTCGAAGGAGGGTAGACACTGCTGTCGTTTCAGATAATCACACCCTCTTATTTTCGTTACCACCATATTATTCAGTGTACACTGCAGAACTCTTCAGAATCAATCGTGCAGTTTGCAATATCCCTCTAAACTGCCCCCGCTCGGCCATCTGTTCCGACTCGGAATCTGCCCTCAAATCTTTACAAGATCCATTTTTAACACACTCATTAATAATAGAGTTAACGCAACATGGGTTGCAGGGTTTTGTTTTTATGGCTGTCTGGTCATTGTGAGATCACCAGGAATGAAAAGACTCACAGGCCAGACTAGCAATAAGACGGGTCAAATCGTAACAAGAAAGATGTTATTTCTTGGATTAAAGAAATTGGATGGCAAGATGAATGGTTCATCATGAGAGACAACAAGTTAAGAATGGTCCAACAGACAGTGAAACGTCCAATCAGAAACTTGAATCTGCCATAAAGAGAAGATGTGGTATTAACCCGTCTTCGGATAGGGCATTCTCGACTCACTCACGGTCATCCCATGAAAAAAGAAAATGCACCACTGTGTCGCTACTGCGGAAACGATCTCACCGTAAGGCACATTCTTACTGAATATATTGCACACGAATCACACTGATCTTCAGATTTACAGATGTTGAGCGAAGATCCCACACCAATAACAAAACTTTTTAACTTTTTAAAAATCATTAATATCTATGATCACATATAGTCTAACTCTAATTCCAGCATGGATAAGTGGATTTAGAATAAGTGCATTAAATATAGCAATTTACTAACTATGTCAATTCTAATTGTAACTTTATAAAATGTAAACTGTCATTGTAAATATATAATTGTAATTTTTGCCAGATTCTAACCGGCACCAATATAAATTTCAGTTTGCTAAGGTGATGACTCAACTCCCTCAGTTACAAACAGCCTCCTAATATAGTAGGTCTGTTCATGAAAATTACAAAAACTTATCTCAACTCAAAGAATTTAGAAATATATTTGCACTACAGTTAACATTTTCACTAACCAATTTTATAATTGGTTATTTTACCAATCCTCCTACTCACCAGAGAACCAAACATCTGGCAAAATGTTTAGTTTTTTTAGCTGGTTAGATTTTTCATAAATCATACACTTTGGTTTTGTTGAGAGATAAACACTTTATTTTTAAATAGGTACTGCTGAATGTCTTACGTCATTACATACACCGCATTCTATAAATGTTATTTACTTTTCGACAATTATTTAGAACTTAGAATAGTTCATTTTTTTTAATTGAACGTTTTTATTTTTGTTTTCTTTCCGGATATATTTTTTTTCACCCAATCAGATATTTTGTAGAAATATAAATGAAATAAAATTAGTAAGAAAACAATATTTTAAAAAAAAAATAGTTTATAACGTACATAGCACTATCTATTTGATCTCCCACTTTCACATCGTTGACTTAAAATTTTGGAAAAGGACAAGACTGTTTGTTATTTATTTTATGAGTGATTAGGGTTGCGGTATATTAATTAAATTGAATACCCCTTTAAGGATTGAATTATCAATTTTCTTCTTGGGTTATTAACAGGATAGGACGACCCGTAGGTTCGGTAGATCATCCCGATCCGATTGTCCCAGAGGCGCACCTCTTGCTTTATGAGGAGCCGTAGTGCCGAGGGAACACTGGATGCGTGAACTAGTTGCAGACACCATAAACAATACGGTGGGCCCTCAATGGGGAAGGTGTAAATGGTAATTGCCTCAGCCGTTGCTTTCCTTTATAGCTGGCTCTTAGTCACAGCCTTCGCTATCTATATATGTATATATACTTACCTCAACTCATCACGTGTGGGCGGCGCTTCCCCAATTAATAATAAGTGAGAATTTTTGAATATTCCTTCATTATAGCTGATATTATATAAAATAATATCAAAACATTTTTTTTAAATATCCAGTAACACGTTTGGAACTGTAAGACATTATCTTACATTCTTACGTCTAAATAGACTTTTAGATATAGGTTTTTTTTAGATAGACATTATCAAATTTAATTCTATGAAATGAAGAGTTCGATATGCATCAGAGAACCTTTGAATAGGTGTCAAACCTATTTACATAAATATTATAGGTAATAATGAATAAAATAGCATAGGTAATAAATATAAATAATAAATAAGAGTTAGGTTGTCAAATCTAAGTTAGAGAAAATAATCAGTTTTATCAATTATAATAAAATATATCAATTCATCCTCAATATTCTTTATTAGCCTATTTTAAATATACAACATTTCGGCCCACTTAGTCATTATCAAGGACAATCTTGATTATAATTTCACAGCTTCGCTCAAATCACAAAAATAGTGACAGGCTTTTCTGCCAATCTTTAATACACGTTTAATGTAATCACTTAACCTATATTTGTTTCTATTTCATTTAATATTAATGCTTTTATGTACGACTTGTATTATACTACTATCAATTAACTTACCAACACCATCAGGGCCCTGTTTCATAATGAAAGCTAATAGCATTAGTGCAAAATACAAGTATAGAAAAAACGTGTTAATTACACTAATATTTTTTTTTCATAATAGGGAGGACTATTAGTGATATTACAGGAGTTAAAAAGTACTAAAGTACAAGTTACTATTGTATATTACAAGTCGGTGTAATTGTATTAAGTTAAATCTACAAGATTAATTGTATTAGGTTTGTACTTTAAAATATATAATACTTTGTGAGGCCATGAAATAATAATTAAGATCGTCCTTGATAATTGCCTTATGGGCCGTAATGTTGGACATTTACAATTAATTAATAAAATTTGTTGAGGCTAAATTAATATATTTTATTATAATTGATAAATACAACCAGTGTTGAACAACAAATAAGCAAATATAGACATATGGCAATCAAATAATTTATGATGAATATTTGGAGTAGTGATATTAATGGAATTAAGTAGGAAACTGAATGATGTTATTTAAGAGGCCTATAAAGAAGAAGCCATGTCACTTGCAATGGTTTTCATGTGGCATAACTGGTTCAAAAATGGCCACAATTGAACGTTGAAGACGCTGGGAGACCTTCAACAACCTGAAATAATGAATATTTATAGAATGTGCGTGAACTTTTAAACACTAGCCGTTATGGCCGTCTGTAGCTGAAGAAGTTGAGAGGTAGGTCTTTGCAACCTTGTAACTGGCCCGGGGAGTCGACTCTTATTTCTGGGGCTGTCCTAAGAAATGAAAACTTGATCCCCTCACCAGGGTTAGAACAGTGTGGTACCATGTAGATAATTCTCCCGAGTCAGAGATGACCGAGAAGGGGTAAAAAAAAAAAACGCTGGGCATCGTCTTTCTGTTAGATTAATTGCTGTTTGAACGATGGAGTCCTCCCCGAGATCAAAGACTAATGGTTGCACACTTTCATGCATCTGCATCTGCGTCTTTATTGGCTTTAAGCATTTCTTTATTGGCTCTAAGCATTTCTTTATTCCTATAGCAGCTCATGTTGAGAGAAAACTTGATATTATACTGTTTGTATTATACTGATTATATTCGCTGCATTTCTTTGACCGGTGTTCCTAGGAGTTATTTTTGCAGCTTGGATAATCTCATCGGATTCCGTTAATAACGAGGGTGCTCGTATTAGTTTTTATTACTTTCTGTAAACGATTTTTTGGTCAGCTACCTCCATCATGACCTGAGAATGCTAACAAAAAGTAAGCAAAAAAAAAAACACGTTTTCATAGACACTTTCAACAGACGTTTATTTTTAAGCATGAAATTCCTCATTTTTTGACAGCCATCTAACATCCCCTGGATAACTACAGATCTGAAATAATTCCATAACATAACTAAAATTAGATTTTTTACAAACAAATTCGTAGAAAGTGGACTAGTTTTGTCATCAATAGTTACAGGAGGCAATTTTTATTTTTTGTAAAAACTGACGTTGGGAAACGAGAAATTTTTGATTTATGAAGAGTGTAATAACGACTTAATTTATTGAACTTACCACTTTCTACAAGTTTGTATTGGTTTTTGATTTGAAATTGTTTTGGTTGACAAATCCGCCGTTTCAATTTCAATATGGTGAGGAAAATACTGATAGATATTTATAAAAATATCGGTATTTGGATATTTTTCCAACAATTCTAATTTAGACACTGAAGACATATTTATTTTGTTTTCGACAATAAGACGTATGGACCAACTCCATTCCTTCGTAAGGATGCGGTCAATGTTAATTCATTTTCAATTTCTTTGATAAGTATGGAAATATTGATCCCGTAAATGCATATCGATCACGATACGGATTTCTTTTCTCAATGAAGCGAGGTGTGTGCTGCAAGACAGTCACTCAGCGCGACAGCGGCTGCCGGGACATTTTATACCCGCGGCAGAACCCAGCGGGGGCCTGTACTGCCTTCCTAATTAGAAAAAATGTATTTATTGCCCCAATGCTCCCCTACAGCTAATATAGGAAGCCATGCCCGATAAATATCGACGCTTTAATAAATAATGCAGAGTTATTAGAACTCGACGGCTTCTCCCATTTTTTAAATTTATTTATACTGGGGCGGCTAATCCGTTTAATTCCTCTTATTCTACAATTACAGGTTGGCCAACACATTGATTGCCGGCTGACGGGGCGTTTTATTCTCCTCGTAGCAGCTGTTTATATAAAGTGTAGTCGATGGTTTTTGTACTGAGCTTCATTCGAAATATTGTTTCAAATAAATTTAAAAAAAACAAATGTATTAATGAGCTAAATGTTATGTGAAAATGTATTCTACCATGTTATTGGTAGAAGTAAAATAAAAAAAATAATGAGGTGGGCAAGAAGAGAGTGAGAATCTAATATAAAACATTGACTTAAAGATGTTTGTAATATTAATGTTAATTGGACTGATAAAGTCTTATGTTTTTTTAACTACTGGGTATATATAACTTATATAGGTGTTTCTTCCCAGTTCTTGGAGTTTATTAGCTGTAATTTGCTTCTTGGGTTCATCAAGAATTTAGTTTCTAATTTTATTTCTAAAGCAGTATTTGTAAACGGAGGGCTCCCTCTGAAAAAGTTTTAAATACATCTTTTACAAACAAACTTTTCTCCATTTAATATAAGTAAATTTCGATATCCACCATATACCTCAACTCCATTTTTTATTGTTTTAATAATATCTTGGGTAATTTTCTCCCTTGCAGTTTTTTATTATTACTGATATGTAATTAAAATTAATCAAAACTAATAATTACAAAGGCTTAACAATCTCGTATTGATACCACCATTCGTTGTCTACATTCATCTGTCCACTGATCCCCGTTCAAACCCAAACCTACAAGATTAGTTTTGTCGCAAGTCTACCTACGCTTCGGTCCACCACAAAAACATATACCCGTCGATCCAGTGTTTACTAACATTTCAGACATTTATTCGTTACTAAATCCTACAACCTTTTTCGCTGCAATGATATCGTCTGATTTATATTTAGCGGATACAGTTCCCACAATGTGGTGTTATGTAGCCTTCTAAATTCTCCTATGAAAGACTTAATTTTTAAAAATTTTAAGACAGAAAACAGAAAATATTTCTCTCTTAGTGTAAGAGGCTACGCTTCGCATCAATAAAGAACAGTAGAAAGTAAAATGCAAATTAGGTAGGAGGTTCAGACCTGTAAGGAATTACTGTTTCTTGAAAAACGGTTGTACAAGGAGGTGATTTATTCACGATCTCTCTCTCGTCCACGTTTTATTGTCCGAGTTATTAGCACAGTGCCTTACTCACTGAGCCACTCCGCTCCTCAGGAAGGATGATAGTTTTGTAATTTCTTTATTTTAAGTTTCTGTACTTAAGGCGCGAGATAAGTAATTTCGAAATTAAACAGTGCCAAGTATTTTCCACCTTTAATCTTGCCTTTAGTTCCTTATCAATTTCGTTTTTCTAGCTATCTTGGGCCTAGAATATAATAAAACCTCTCTACCTGCTCAAACATATTTCCTCCTATGTCTATATCATCCAAATTGTTGCCATGTCTGCTACTAATCATATATTTTATTTTATTGTTTTTTTATTTAATAACAAAATATGATTTAAAAAAAAACAACATCCAGAAAAACAATAGAATACATGTGTAGTTATAATAATTCTACAGTTTTTTACCTCTTAAAGAAAATAACACGCACAAAAAATGTAATTACTGTAAGTTGGAGATGCATTTTACGGACAAATTTTCAAAGATTTAATTTTGTTAATTATTTTTGGCAAAAGACTTTTTCGAACTAGAAGTATCTTTTAGCTATACCCAGGAATGTTACAGAATTTTATTATAATTGATAATTGACGACTCTATACATAAGGCCCAAGAAGCGGGAGTATGTAAGCACTTACTACTTCTACTAATTAATCTGACTGATATGGGTAATGAACATAGTAGTGAAGTAGTCATCATTATTAACTTAGACTGTAATGCGCCAAAACTGAAAATATATTGATTTGATCAAAGATGAGACTTTTTTCTATCTTATACATGAAAAGTTAGTTAAATGCTATATTTTTTTTCTTAGAATGAGCTCTTCAAATCTTCCAAACCTCAACGGTTTTCTCTCAAACAAAGGAACCCAACCCGTAGTCATATTAAGAATTAAGATCCGACATTTGATTACTTCTTATTACTTACTCATCCAGTTGGACAAAACCGGCCCAAATATGTACTAGATATTAAATAATTAATACCTAGAATATCAGTTTGATGAAAAAAGGAATCTTTTTGCATTACTTTTTCTCGAGAAGGTCATAATTTGGGAGGATAGCTATGTTAGAGACTGCTTAAAATATTAGGAGGACAAAGCAATAGAGGAATAAGCTTATGGTTCAGTATTGTTTTAATCTACTTAACTCCAGCTACCCTGACCTACAGAACATATCCTTACCTATCAAGACCACGATACTATCTCCACCGTGAAGTTCCTCCCCAGACAGACCGCCGACAGGACTTCTCGTAGGACGCCCTGACATCCGAGCAGGTGATCCTAGCGGACAGGCGAAGACACAGCTGGGTCCTCAATCTGCATGGCGGTACGGCACCCAGACAGATGTCGCTAGCACCTGCCATCGATGACATTAATTCCTGTTACGTCGCCTCTTAGCTCGTGTCCTCTAAATAATGAATGTCTTCAGGAGCCTGCGTTCCTTGTCCTTCGAGCTGTTCTCTAATCTCCTTCTGTTGGTAAATATTGAGGTTTCCTAATATGAGTCGCCTCTGCGTTAGGTAGATAGTCAAACTAACCACTCGCTCTTTAATTTTTCCATGTTTATTATTAAGTTATCTGATAAGTAGGCCATTTTATTGATACCAATTTCATCAAATAATTAACAGTATTTAATGGGCATGTATTACATACTTACTCAGTGCTTACTTAGTACCTTATTAACAAAATAATGTTATTAATATTTGAACAATAGACAAAAAATAAAATTTTAAAAAAGTACAAACAATATTATAAATTTAACTGAACTATAAAATTATGACACAATAAATTTATTTGTAATAATTCTACAAATGTGTGCATACTACTAACTACGAACATACGAAAATATACATAATAGTATGAAAAAATAATATTATTATAAAAAATAATTATCATATTAATATATTTGACTTGCGCTTATAGTCATCTTTAGGGATGGAGTGTTCTTTTTAAATTTAAATTAAAATATAAATCATTATCTAATGTATTTGTATCGTTAACAATTAAATATATTATAACTATGACGTGAAGAGTAAGATATAATAAATATGTTTTATCAGTAATGTATTTATTAAATATACTATAAGAAAATAAATGTAAATATTTCCTTTAAAACAGTTTGAAAAATGTGCATTAGTTATTTTCAATACTTTTTCGGAAGAAAAAAACCTTTTTTGTATCTTCTTTTCTTTACTTCATTATTTAAACAAAATTGCCCAGTACCAAGTTCATTGTTCTTAATTACTTAATGGTCACACGTCAAAAAAAAAATGCATCTTGTTCTGCATTAATCCTAAATATTTCATCTTATTTGTCATATCTGTCTTCTATTTTTTTATAACCATAACATCCCTCTTTGTTTTATTTCACTGCATCCGTTTCAAGTTAAAGCTAGAGAAATGCCGGGATATATTTCCTGCTTTTAATATCATAACATAAATTTTAATTGAATAATCGTTTGATTCGTTTTTTTCTAATCACAGTGTTAAGAATTTTGTTCGTCTCAAATTCAACATGAAAATCTAAAGGACTTATCAGTATTCAAAAATGACTATAAAACATATACAATATTAAGAAAATATTGCCGGTGACGTACTCACGTTAAAACTGTATTTCACAAGCATAATCGATTTTTTTTTTTTAATTTATTTAGAAATGTACAAATTTCAATGGACGAACAATTCAGATCGAACTCTTTCATGAAATTAAAATAGAGGTATTGAGGTTAATTTAAATAAATATAAAAAATTGTGCTGAGTTTAAATTACTTATGCGTTAATTTAAGATTTCATCTCAAAATTCATTGTTTTATAAACATAAAAATTAAACATTCTTTAATTTTACAAAAATTAACTTGACATGAATTCAATAACATTTTAATGAATAGTGGCTCTGCAATAGCACAAGGCTTAGATTACAATTATTTTTTCATTACCGAGAAAGAACATTTCCTGATTATGTTATGTAATAATATTACATTTAAAAATTTATTTAGCCACAACTGGCCCGCTCAGTTAGTTGCGAAATATGCTACAATTTAAGAAAAAACTCTATTTATTGATTTGCTCCATTATATCTGACCTGAGGAAGTCAGTTTTGGAATATTGGAGTTGGTTGACCGAAAGAATTTAAAATATAATGTGATTGGAATCCTGTTTATCCTTCAATGGAGTTCGAAGAACAGGTTTCATGATTCGTCAACTCCTAACCATCGCTATGGTACACCTGCCTTAAGAAAAATGCTGCTGGCACAGAAGTCCATTGGAGGCACCCACGTCTAGCTCGTGTATACGATGTCCTTTGTCTTTCAGCGGTGTCCTCTTACTCTTGGATAGCACGTGGTCTTCTTCTTTTGTCTTAGTCCTGTCTCCTACCAACAATAGTCCTCTTAGAGCTTTCTATTCAGTGGTATCGTCTTCAAGGTAGGCCAGTCCTACTATACGTCGTCGTCGATAGTATGAAGTCCACGATAGTGAAATTCTTATTTTTTTATTTGATGTATTCGTATGACAAATTCCTATATAAGAAAAAGGGCCCAAATGAGGTGAGGTGACGATTATCCTCAGGGTCTGGAACAGCAAAAGATCGAGATAATCATCGGAAGCTGCTGAATAACGCCAGGGCTAAGAATCTAGTTGTGCCATATTTGTCATCGAATATAGAATGAACTAGTTTCAATAGTTTTTTAACTATTGTTACTAGTTGATCTAGTTTTTTATTATTTATTATCTATAGACAGTGCATATTTGTGCTTAACTCCGC
Organism: Halyomorpha halys; assembly: GCF_000696795.3. Taxonomy (NCBI): domain Eukaryota; kingdom Metazoa; phylum Arthropoda; class Insecta; order Hemiptera; family Pentatomidae; genus Halyomorpha; species Halyomorpha halys. The sequence goes on from NW_027114127.1 coordinate 319,742, forward strand.
TTGTTGCCAGTATACCTATTTAAGAAATTAAAATTGTTATGCAAATATTTACTTTGCGTTATAGCATTTTTTCTCTGCTATTTCTCGGGAATTTATGTAATTCACGAAATTTTAAAGGACTTTAAGCATTTATTATAAGACCAACGGATGTGCAGAGAAATGATTTGGTCAGAACCATGTTCAGCCGCCAGGTTTGCCTCCCAATTTAAGAGTACCAACTTTTTAGACGCTGGGTGTACCCAGAAAGGGCGCCAGACCGCAAGGTCTATTCACAGCTTATGTCACAGAATAAATAATTACTACAACAGCTAGTATTTTCCGCACACTGTACTGAACAGGGGTTTCTTCTCGTAAGGGGGGAGGGGGAGAGGATCAGGGGATCCTCCTCGTTATTTTGGAAGGAGTCAATCACTTTCCCCAAACGTTATATTGGGTTATCATGGAGTTTGGATTATATATTGGGTTATATGAAATATATAGTTAGGGTTATATGGGTAGGGTTTTATGGGTTATATAATATATTGGTTTATATGGAAACATCATGGAATTTTTGGAAGCAGTATGACCTGTTGGAAAATATTATATTTGGTTGAGAAAGACAATTGAAACATGACTAACCGTGTTTTGTAGCAACATCCTGGTCCATATTTTCTATTTTCAACAAATAAGTTGTAATAAACTTTATCCAGCATGTATAACGTTATGAAGTACCATATTAAATAATTTCCATATAAGACATGCTCATAGATATAAAATCTTTATTATGAACTATTTAGTTGATCAGATCGTTTCTTATACATTTTTCCCGATAATGCACTAATGCCCCAATGTACTTTTGACAAAAACGGAAAACGTTGGAGTTCCATAGTCAGTTCCTCAGTGTTAAACTCTCAAAACACGTCTAAATCCTGGATCAACTAATGTTTGTGTTTTATATGCGTTAATGAATTGTTTGCCAATTGAATTATACTTTATTTAAAACTATTTTTTCCAATTTGAAATAAATAAATTATGTTAAACTATCGTAGATTCCAATTTAGATATCGTAGATTCCAATTTAGTTTATAAATTTAGATCCAATATCGTAGATTTGCTACAACACTTACTTGACAAACGCTCTAAACTTCCTATTCACTACAAAAAATTAGTATACACTACGATAATCAGACCAATTTGGACATATGGAATTGAGCTCTGGGGCTCCACCAAACCATCAAACTCTTCCTGCATCCAATCCAAAATCCTACGTAAAATCCTTGATGCTCCTTATTACGTCACAAATAAACTCATTCACAAAGACCTTAACATCCCATTCGTTGCAGATTTGACCGAAACAGATATGCGTCTTTTCATTCCAAACTCCTTAACCACCATCCTAACCCATTAATTCTTAATCTTTCATCCTTAACAATCCCTGATAATTCTCAGATAAAAGAAGATGGCCACGGGACCTTCTAATTTAAATTAATGTTTGAAGGAACCAATGGGTGGTTCCTTCCCAAGATTTTCAAGTGTATATGAAACATAAAACATATTTACCTATTGTATTATTTTGTACAGTTGTAAATTACATTAAATAAATAATAAAAAAAAAATGTTAAACTACAGTAAACAAACAATTTATTAGAAACATTTCAAGCAACTTCGGAAAAATAAATGGTATCTACATGGCTTCAATAAAGATTTACTTATGTACTAGATGCACTGGTTATTTCCGGAATATAGGCAGTGTTCGGAATGTTGAAGGATGAGCCTAGAATTGCTATTATTTGTCATAATGTCTTATCGAGAAATTTCTGTGATAGTACTTTTAAAAAAAAATTAGGAAACGTAGCGAAAATAGCAATAGAGATCTGAAACTTGGCTTTTAGGATTTTCTTACGAGGGTGTTCAAATGGATTAGTTGGAAGGCATTTATTGCTCTGGGGCACTTTTATCTACCGGACATATCCTTTCGAAAAAAAGAATTAAGGGTTTGAACCCTATACAATGAAAAAATAAGGAACAAGATCAGTTCACCTATACAAGATAAAATAGTGATACTGTCACGAACAGACCGTCCGAAAATGATTTTTTTGGACTCGGATGGCTCTGGAACACATAGATTCGTTGTGAATTGCAAATCGAAAATTTTAACAGATTACCTTGTCAACTTGCTGTTGAAAAGTTAAAAATATTTAATAATATTTAATGTATTAATTATGTATTAATAATTATCAATTGCTAACTGTAATTAATTGTGAATCATCCTGTTCTATAATTGCAATATTCTCAGTCCCTAATGGTTCGTGTTATAAAAGGTCTAGGCTAAATTAAACGAATGGACTTATTGCCGTAGCGGAAAGCGTCAGTATAATCTACACTGATGGAAGGTCCAGCCGTAACGATCATTGGCTAAAAGACATTCTTTTCTATGCCCTATTAATATCAATTTAAATTAAATTTATCCAATCTGAACAATTGGGGTATCCTTGGCTAATTATATCGGCTCCTATATTGGCTACAATTGGTGGACAAAGGGGGTGGGGCACCCCGGCAATTGGGGGTGGTCTCCCCTCGCCGCTCTATTGTCATTCTATTAAAGGAAATCCTAGCTGGGGCTGTAGTGTCTGATTGGTCGACAATCGTCCGCTTCTAACGTACTCTCTTATTGGTCGTCTGGAGATGTAGTGAATGATACGGTCCTTTCTATTCGATGTTTGCAATTCAGGTCAGAACAGCGGGAATTTTGGCATAATTAGATTTTTGTTATGTGGAGACTTACAATAAATTACATTCTCATAACCAACTCTTTTTATTGTCCATTGATTCATTTAAGTCTTTTAGTTTACTACTGAAAATGTAACTATCACGCTCAATTCGTAGAGATGTTTTTGGACTTATGTTATTATTATTTTGAAGCATAGGAAAGAGGAAAAAGAATGAAATTTCCTGTTGCTAGTGCTTTCTTTCTTCCTTTTTTTAAATTTAATTTTTTCAATGGAGGAATTGTTTGCGTGAAAAATTAACTAATAATGGAAATAAGAATTAATTTATGTATTAAACACTATAGGAATAGATGTTATTATCCAAATAAATCGATCCGGACCCCTAGAGCATTCCTGACTATTCTCTCCGTTCCTATTGAGCTGTTGGAGTAGAGCCTGATATCGGTGTAAGGTTACCGAATTCCTCCAAGGCTCTAACGCTGCTTCGTTCTTACCTCTGATATAATTTGCCGTTTTGTAGCTAATATATATATATATACATATATATATATATATATATATACCATAAACCAAAAATTAGTTGCCGGTGATAACACGTTGTCATGCGCCAACACATAATTTCTTTTAATATATTTCTTCAACGGACAAACTATGTTAAATCCCAACTTTGGCATTCTTAATGCAGGTTATTCCCGGCCTGGGTCATGGTTATTAAAAAGAAAAATACCGGTTACATCGTATAACTAAATTTGTCCGGACTTTATAGTGTTAATGGGTTGGTAGAAATAACCTTACTGAGAAAAAACTTTAAAACATGATGCAGCTTTATTAACTTATAATTTATAACTTATTTAATTCAAACATTGAAATAGGGAGAAAGAGATTTCCTGTGTCAGTTAAGATGTGTTTTATCGGCATATAAAACATATTTATTAGATAACAATATAAGGCACAAAATAATTACAATTATGAAAGATAGTCTTTATTGCATTGTAATTATAATATAATAATATAATAATTGTATTTTTTAATATTTCAGTGGCTCATCAAGTAGTTATAATTACCAATTACAATGACTTTGAATTATAATTTTATTTATGCAATTCCAAATTGAAGTAATTGTAATTCTATTAAAATTATTTGTTGCCTAACAATGTTAAAGTGCAGGTGTTGGATCATAAAGATTGGATACAGGAGGAATTCGATATTTAAATTTATAAATAACGCAGTGAACATAGCAAATCTAAAGAGAAGTTCAACTTCTTTACTTAAAATACTCTAAATAGGTTAAATAGGTTTCTTCTTTGGCTATAAAAAAAAATAATGTTACCGAATCGGAAACATCTGTAACATTGAGGTCTTAGTGAGTAACTTTAATTGTGACAAAGTAAGGATCATTGAGTATTTTAAGAAGGATTTTGGATTCGTAAGGATTGGATATATGAGAGGATGTCAATATTAATATTATAAAGTGAACAAATCAAATCTATAGAGAAGTTCGACCTCTGTACTTAAAATACTCTTTATATGTCAAGTTTTTTTTTTTTAATATAAAACGCATAATATTACACTCGGTTATTATGTGTAAACCTCAATGCAGAAACAAAACACTTTTTTGGCTAATATAGTTAAGCAATATCTGTTTAAGTAATTACTTCATGAAAAATAATTTTTATAAAAATTATCTCGTTGCAAATTGATTGCTTCCGTTTAATATGTTGTAGTAGTTTACATTGAAAAAGTATTCAGAAATTTCATTATTTTTACCTAGTCAAAAGCGACGTATTATTGTAAAATATAGTTATAAAAAATATTTTTTTCTGATTGTGTTAAGTTACACCGTTTCAACTTGAGATTTCTTAATTATATGTAGCTAATTTATTTTATATAGTGCGAAATGTAATTTTAAATGTTTATCAACAAAAGAGGATGATTTTCGTATTATTTTTAATAAATTATTATTCACAATTTTAAAAAAATATAAATTAAAATTATCATACTTTAAAGTATAATTTTACAGCCTCACTTAATAGATTGTCCTTTGTGAAGATAGGCCGAAACGTTTAGCATTTGTAGTAATTAATAGAGTGTTGAGACTATAGATGTAACTTAGTTTAATATAAAACACTTTTATATACATATTTTATACTTTTTATTTTTATCATATATATTTATTGTATAATTAATTATATTTTTCCTAATTGTAATGAATTCATATTAGAAGATTGTAGTTCTATAAAACTGTGCAGTATGCGGTTCTTTATTGCAATATTTCACATATTTACTAAAAACTTATAGAGCGTGCTTGTTATTGTATTCAAGAATTCAAAAATAAAATTGTAATGTTAATTTAAATTAGTTGTGTATTCTAACACTCGTATATGAAGTATTTTGATCATGTTTGAACTGATTTTTTTAAAATTTAGTTTAGATTTCCAAAAACTTAGTGATTTCAAATTTAAATTTGAAACGAAAGAAACCTTGCAGTACTATGGGGCGTTGCCGGTAGCCTGCTAGCTGTTAGCAGAGATAGTCAAAAATTAGCTATAGTTAAAACTAATAACTAAACTTGCTTTGGATACGACCCTTATTCATGAATGAATCATTGATAAATAAATATTGTATCCATGACAATTTTAGCTATTAATTTCAGCAATAGTTAATGTTTGCCCAACTCTGTTTGCAGAGGGAATTAGCTTCTAGCTGTCATTCCTGGGAGGATAGATTATTAAACCTGTGTTTTCTATGGCTTATTTTTATACATAAGATTGGATTTTTTTTTCTTTATCCATTCAAGGAAAAGTACCTACAAGAAATCGAGTGGGTACCGAAATGAAATAGTGTTGATATTCTTATTCTACTTTTCAAATTATTCGTTAGCTGTTGAATTTCAGATAAATTTAATTGAATTAAGTTGAATTTAAATTAAATGAGAACTAAAACCACGAAGAGACCACTCCTTATCTTCTGTCACGAGTTAGCTCTCCGGTTTCACGTTTTCTACTCTAAAATAATCACTTTATATTTCTAGAGCTCGATCAAAATCTTCATTAGTTTAGAAATTATAGGTTGGAAACGATGACAATTACAAAACTATATTTTTAATAATGCTTTACTTCGTAGTAACCTAAAACTTTTAAATCTGTTTTGAAACTGATTAAATTTGAGCTTACATAGTTGAGGAAGTAAAACGGATTTTAAACGTCTAACAAAATTACATCATATTGACGAAATAGACTGAAGATTAACATCTTTAGCGGATGAATAACTGTGAGCAATGTTCTGAATGGCTAAAACTCACGCCCATCGACATCAGTCCACTCACTACATGACAAAGTAGACAGCTCACCCGTTTCCCATACTATCGGGCCTATGGCTGGGATGACCTCTAGCCGTAGGGTATGCCGAGGCCAGAACATATATAGGCACTATGATATGGTGCAGCTGCAATAAAGTGCAAGAGAGAGGATAAAGTGCAGTAATCCTATAGTCACGGAGTCTACTACCGCTCCGAGGGGTACTAACTCTTCGCTGGGATATCTCACTGCGCTCTAGCTTGTCCCTGCGTGTCTCGACTATCCCTAATGGTTGCGGCAATCTAAAATAAAATACTATTAAATTACTTATACATCTTGCATTTTTATTGCAGGTAGGCACATATTGTTACTAACTCCTTTGCAGATTTTTTTTTGTGATATCACACGCCATATATAAATCGAGAGTAAGCCTAAAATTTAAAAACAAAAGTCTCAAGTGGGAGTTCTTTACTAATTTGTTGATAAGGTCTCAAACTAAGAGCCGAATGATATTTGGAAATAACTGCCTATGGACCCTGCCCTTCCTAATTGGGAACATGTGGACTATGAGAAAATTACCTACAACTAGTTTTAATTGACTTTCCAAGGATTAGAGGTTTATTCTTAAAGAACAAACATTTTCACTTAATAAGCTTATACGTTTGTTACAATCGATGTGAGAAAACTGGTGGAAGCATGCGCAGTACAGATTTTGTAATCCAACGATTCTGGTACCAATAATTAGATTGTCTGACATTTGCTATTATTACAAACGCCAAGATTCTGTCCATTTCTGAAAGTCAAAATAGTTGCTGAGTCTTAGAGAGCATCCTGAACTAGGACTACCAAATTATGGATCTATCGTAGTAATAAATCTTATGATTTGACTGAGGTACTTATATTTTATGTAAAATAAAATTCAATTACCTTGAGATATACCAGCAACTGTCCGAATACTACATTCCTCAGCATTACTTAACAATATTTCAATATAATTTGAGAACTTACTACTACTAAATTCTATGCACTTTTAAATTTATGTCGGGACCAATACTAACATTTAATATTGACAATCCAACCATCCTAATCCTTTGGTTCAAACCTTATCTAGTTCCACCCATCCCTACAGTCCACCTTGAAGGTTGAAATGGCAGTGGCCAAGAGACTTATTATAAAATAAAAATGGACAATTAGAGTTCTGGAAATGGTCAGAGTCTCCACTCAAGTTGAGTGTTAGCGACTTTAGCGCACTTGCTCAGCCTCCACTGGCTGGGATGTGGCGAGAGGGATGCGCTGGGATCTTTTGAGGTCTGCTCTACCCCTCACACGTGGGGGATAGAGTGGGCTCAGGGATCCCCAAGTCGATTGTGTAAATAGTGTATACAGGAGTGTAAATGTGACTAGAGATTATATTTTTTTATCATTGTGTTACTTTATTTATTTATTTTTTCATACAAATAGTTTGATTATGTTCACTTTGTTTATCCTTCTGTTTGTATATATTTTAAGAGAGATTTCTTTTTCATTTATATTTTAGTATGAATGTGATCATTCATCAATATTATCTATTGCTCACAATTGTGTGGCAGATTCTAATATCTATCAATAAATAAAAAGTATTTTTAAAAAGAAAAAACAATATTGGCAATGGTTCTTCATGGTTAAATCCGGTCCTACTCCAACACTATTCCTTGATTCCGTAAGAAATAACTGTTAATCACAGATTAGCAGATGTTACAAAGATGTTTTTCTTTGAGGTTCTGTTCAACGGATACTTAAAATATCATAAATGTGCACTTCTGTAGGAGGTTAGTTATGGTTTAGTTTTATGAATTTTCTATATGCAGATCAAATACAAACATAGTTGAGTAGATTGAATACATGGATGAGTACATGCAAGGTAGCCCAGGCTGCGCACGCGCTAAGATAAACCGTTCAGGTGGACCGATAGAGCCCCTATTGTAACCTCGCTGCGTACACGCGACATTTCTGTTCTCTGTGTGACCTGTTTTACAACTGCCTGTTCTACGTTGGCACACCTGCGTCACTATGTAGACGATGGTCTGGTTGTTTTAAATATAATAAATAAATATACACATCTGGAACTCGATGCTCCGAATTAACCGTAAATAAAGAAAAATGTAAAATAATTCGAACCTCCTATTTTAATGAGAATGCCATGATGGCTTGCATAGAGTACCAGGAATAGGCTCCTCCGATTCGGATCCCATATCACCATTTGGTGGTACGTTTCCTGGTTCCTCTGAGTAATTTGATTGATGTCCTATTACTGTAACGCATCCTTCAATAAGAACGGAGCGATAATCAAACACTAAGACATCACATCGCATTGATGACGGTGAGAAGGTAGCAGTGATTAGGCCGATAAAGACCTTGTAGATGGGACTGAGATAAATTGCCCGCTAATTCCCATCATTGAAGTCACCACCAATCAGCCCAGGCGGCGTTCTTTTGTGTTGTTTCAGAGTCTGGGACTCTCCGTTCTGTCTGGGGCTCATATCGCTTTCCGATTATTTTTATAACCAAAAAGGATGACCGGCAAGAAGAATATTTCATTGATGATATTGAGGATTCAGTTATTTTATTGTAATTGGTTAATTCCCTGTCATGTCATTGAATGGAGATAGAGACTAGCTTCTGTTATAATGGTTGGATAAAGGCGTCTTTTAATATTATAGTCATGACCTACGACTGTTGGAAAAACATAATCTTGCAAGAGGAGCCCATTAAAAAATAAGGCAGGTTAAAATACCAAGCTTTTATGAATATGAAATTTCTAACCCTGATTTTCCTAGCCCAACGTTTGTTACGTTAATATCTGTGACCCTACTTTTTATCATTTTCCAGTAGGTGGTGAATAAAACACTGACAAGCGGAGTTTTAACTGGAAATATTTTAGACTTAGTATTTGTTACAGAATCAATTATTTGTTGATGTTTTTGACTAATGGGGTACTTGCTAGCAGCCCCTCGAATGTATCTTTTCTGGATCTCGCGTCACTTGGTATTCTCTTCTGAATAACCATGATTCATGATAAAAATCATTTCCTTGATTTGATGGTGTTATTTTTGTCTTGCACTCAGGAAATCTTTTAATTTGAAGCGGTAGTAGCCGAGCGTGGTGAGTCATGAATTTAGCATTCTGATACAAAAATTCTAAATTCATGACTATTCAAATCCGGCATCAGAAAAGGCTTTGCCTTCCCACTTTGGCTAGAATATGTATGATGACCCGTCATTCCAGCCCTAAGATGGAGAAGATTTATTTAAACATTAAACGACAAATATTTTTTTTTTTGACATCTGACAAACTCTTTTTATTTAGCGCCTTTAATACCATAACTTTATCTCTACTTCCACCCCATCCATCCCATCACCGTCACAAGCTTAATCCTTGATTCTTTTTTTTTTTTAAACATGCTTTTCTTACCAATTTCGAAAATTCAAGAATTACTTGTATATTTCTTTACATTTATGGATCTTGTATTCGGAGATTATTCCACATCGTCACAAGAGGATTTACACCTTTCTAGTACAGAATACGGTTGTATTTGGGTCAGTGCAAACCGTCAGTGCCTTCCGCCCTCATGTCGTACTAACGGCTCCAGACTCCATTGACTTCTTCAACGACACCGTTAATGTTTTCCGGTTTAGGTACGTTACACTTATTGAATGATGTATTCAGGCAAAAAATGCATAAACGCTATTTATAAAATACAATACAAAGTAGAACCTCAGGTATAAAATAAAATATTCGAAAAGTTTTTCTTCATTTGAAACTATTATTTCGCCTTATAAGGGCGTTTATTCTTAATGGCATAGGGAGAAAAATAAATCTTTCAAATAAACTTCTAATTTACTTCATGAGCCTACTTTACTTGAAGTCTCTTTTGGTTTATATAATTTTTTGTATGCATAAACTCACTTAATGTAATATCATTATTGTTTTCATATTCTTCAAAAAGTAACAAATTTATAACTACGTAATGACGTTGAAAAACATACAGAACTATGGCAGAAAACAACGATATACAAAAATTATATTAATTTTTTTTTCCTCCTAACTCAATTTAGGACAGATCTTGGATAATTTCATTATTTATCATGATTGCACGTATTTAATTTATCAAAAAATGAATACTTTTATGTACAAATATTTTTTATTATTCTACAGAACAGTTTTTCTTCTACTGCTCCAATCAAGGTATTTTTTCTGTTTTTAATTAATTTAATTTTATATTATTTCGTCACATAAATTAGTCCATTTCCAGCTATGCACGAATAATGTTTAATACTGATCATATTTTTTTCTTCTATAGAAATCGAGGACTTCAGTTGCTTCCCAGGACGACACATATCATTTTGAAAAAAACGTATAGTTGACAAACATCCATTTTATAAATGAAGATATAATGAATTCATCTTGGATGAGGCTATAATTATAATTATTCCTTTAATTAGTTTTAAATACGTACTATGGGTTTATTCCAAATACAACCAATTTCTCATATGTTGCTTACATTTTTCCAAATTCCTCATGATTTTTTGGTGAAAATCTAGCGATACTTTTTCAATCTTAGTTCAAATTCTATTAGCTTCTACACAATAAACACCAAATAAGATGAAAAAACCATTGACTCCCACCTTTTTTATGTGGCTTTTAAGAGTTGAACGCTTACCTCCAAATTACCCTAAAGAGCGAGGCATGTTATAAAACACGGTGACACATAAAGAGAGAGCCAAAGGTGGCAGGATTGGACCCGCATACAGTGTAGTCCTAATTACAGCTAACATCCATCAATGCTAAACATACACCTGCCCTTAGCAGTTCGCGTTGTCTCTAGTTTGTTCATTAGTATGTATTCCGTAGCAGGCGTGTGTCAGGGGTAAGCTAAGCTGTTGTCTGGAGGGAAGCAATGACTTACTCCACTTAACTAAGCTAATTGAAGAATTCCTTAAAATTATAAATACCCAGACCAGAGTATTTTCCTTTTCTATGCCATATAAGAATATGTTGTTTTGGAATTTGGATAGTATCTATCAGGCTGATTCCTAGACTATTCAAAACTACTATCAAACTGCCGGGCGCAAGTTTAGACTCGGTTTGAACAAACCTAGTTTGCTAACCAGAGAGAAGTGGTCCAGCATAAATAGTCATTTATAATAAAAAATAAATTTAAAAAAAGTACAACCCCTACCTTTGCAAAAATAACACGCAAAATCGTGAAGTGTTACACATTTTTAAAATGCCACGACACCGGAGGTATAGTCCTGTGGTGAGATACCATTCGAGGAGCATTTGAAGGGCACCTTTTTTTATGTTATTTTGTAAGTAATAAATTTATTAAAAATCTTAATACTTTTCTTTATTCTTCCAGAAGTTTTTATTTTTAATCCTCCTTTTTTCTGAGGAGTTTCCACTGAAGTCTTGCACTAACAGTAAAAATCAAAATAACATAAACTCATTAAATAATCATAGTACTTAACACCAAAGAAATCCTCTCGCTGACTTAAATTTTTGTGTCTTGTTTCATTATAGCAACAGGATTCCGTGGATTACATTTTGTAATTGGAACTACGCTCCTAACAGTATGTTTATAACGTCACTTTTCAACGAGTCACCACTTAAGATTTGAAATCAATATCCCATTTGATGCAGATTTGGGCCGAAATAGATATACCTCTTTTATTTCTAAATTCCTTACCCACTAGTCATTAACCTTCAATTCTAGTCTATTCTTGATAACCCTCCAAAACATCTAACTTAAAATAGTTATTGAAGTTCTACCACTGGGTGGTTCCTTCACAAGATATTATCATTTATTCTAATTCATAGTTAAAAATATCACATTGGCTCATTGTATTTCATTACAAATCTGAAAATTTCTATTAATATAAATGATCTTTTGTTGATATAGTATGATTATCCCTCTACATTTAAATTTACTGATGAGGGAGATAAACGATCTTTATTATTCTTAAAACTTCCTTTTACTTAAACCAGCAGTACTGTGACGAGTCTATTATAATAAAGTTCTAAGCATAATATACGAGTATATTCAACATTCCTCACATTGTTACTTTGCGAGTATCACGATCTAATTGTTGTGTTGAAATCATCCCAACTTGTTCTTTATGTCGAGCACGAGTACACTTGGTGGGTTTCAGGTGTTGAGTTTCCCAATGACGTGGATGTTGGGTAACTATCGTGCAGAGATCTTTAGAGGTGTCCCACGATGGACTGGCAGATAGCGCTATGTGCTGACTCCACCCCACGTTCACACATAGGCCACAATGTTGGTGTCCCTCGTGGGAAAGGGCTGCCGATGGCTGACTCCTGGACCGATTTATCTCTCTTCTAATGGGATGGGGGAAATTATACATAAATAAATTTCCTGATACAGAATCGGAACAAATATTGTCCAGGGCATTTAGGTTTATACCTTGAACAACGAATGAATTTTTGTCACGATTTTTTTTTTTTATATTAAGGTGTAAAAAAATAAAATGTTTCCGCTATTATTTCACTCTTATATCCAAATTACGTTTTTTGGAGGAGAATGTATTTATTAAAAGCTAACGTTTTCATTTGACGAACAAGTCAATTTATACATTAGATGTCTTTATTGAACTATCCCAGGATTGGGCGCCATCAAAAGATCATTTTGTTCTAGGGATGCGACATCGATAAAAAAACATCGATGTTTTAAAACATCGATGTTAAAAAACCATCGACCAAAAAACATCGATGTTTTTTTTAACCATTTCTGTAACATAAAGACTGTTCTAAAGACTACGCATGCTCCGGCCAGTCAGAAGTGCTTTTTCAATCAACCAATAGGACATGAAATCCAAAAAAACCTCAATGTTTTAAAATATAGTTGCTTACAATACATTACCCAAAAAACATCGATGTTTTTGAACAACTTTTTCAGAAACATAAGGTCTGTTCCAACGGTCACGCATTCTACGGCCTGTCAGAAGTAGGTTTTGGAACTAAGAATCCGACATCGACAACAAAAAACATTGATATTTTTAAAATATCATTGCTTACAATACATTACCCAAAATACATCGATGTTTATGAATATCTATTTGAAGAACATAAGGTCTGTTACAACGATCACGCATTCTACGGCCTGTCAAAAGTGGTTTTTGAAACTAAGAATCCGACATCGACTACAAAAAACATCTATGTTCTAAAATCTCGTTGGTTACAATACATTACTCAAAATACATCGATGTTTTTGAACAACTATTTCAGAAACATAAGGTCTATTCCAACGATCCCGCGTCCTAGGGCCTATAAGAAGTGCTTTTTGAATCGATATATTTTGAGTAATGTATTGTAAGTAACGATATTTTTAAACATCGATGTTTTTTGTAGTTGATATAGGATTCTTAGTTTCAAAAACCACTTCTGACAGGCCTTAGAATACGGGATCGTTGGAACAGACCTTATGTTTCTGTAATAGTTGTTCAAAAACATCAATGTATTCTGGGTAATGTATTGTAAGCAACATTATTTTAATATTGAACATTGATATTTCAAAACATCGATGTTTTTTTATCAATGTTGCATTCTTTTTTGCAAAAACCACTTCCGACTGGCCGGACTATACGTCGTCGTTGGAAAAGACCTTGAGTTACTGAAATGGTTGTTCAAAAACATATACGTATTTTTGGCAATGATTTGTATGCAATGGTATTTTAATATTGAGCAAAGATATTCTAAAACATCGTTGTTTTTCTAATCGTAATTTAGCTCCAGCTAACGACATAGCGTGAAGGTTGGAGGTACTTTATTATTCGACCACATTGTTGATAGGAATCTATTTATACTGTAAATTTTTGGTTTTCATTTAGTTACTTTTGGAAAAAAAATGAAAAATTAGGACAAAACAACGATGTTTAGAAAACATCGGCTTAAAATCATCGATGTTTTCAAAACATCGACATCGATGTCCCATCCCTATTTTGTTCTCGAAAAACCTAAAATCATCCATACTTCATTCAACGCTTAATTTCTTTAGAACTCTCTACAACTCGCAAGAAATATATATATTTTTTTAAATTAGCCAAAAGTTTATTTTAAAATTGTAAGTGTTAAGCCACCTCAATTCGACATAGTCTCCTTGTTGGAAAGCTTAACTAAAAAAAAAATAAATAAACGCTGGCTCGGATAAATCATTTATTTGTAAATTAAATTAAATTAAATACATAAATTATATTGAAAACAAATAAAAACCTTCTAAATAATATAGAGCTCAATTAACAAACTAATAAAAAAAATACTCCATCTGAAAACAAATTACA
>NW_027114127.1:334599-336431 GCF_000696795.3 Halyomorpha halys
CGTTAACAGTAAGTATAAATATAATCAATGTTTTTATGGGTTTTTTTATGGAATTATAACTTCTATCTATAAACGAAGAAACGGCATTAAAATCTAATTTATATAAGCTTATTTAAGTGATTGCCTTTTAACTATCTCAATAACAGAAATTTTTAACTGAATATGAAGGTCTTGGCGTACTGCTAATTTAATATAACACACGATGTACAATAAGATATGTGTAATAAGAGATTACATACAAAAATTCATACAATATTATCTTAAACCTTGAAATATAGATAACTATGAACTAAATTAATCAATTAACCTACATAATCTGTTTTATATAGTTGTAGACAGTTACCATAAAATATTATAGTTATTGTACTGTTGAGAATGGGGAAAAAAACCTAAAAAGAGAAAAAACATTACCTATCCTGTGGTAATAGTGAGGAAGCTAATGTACTTGGGTGACTTATGTTTTATTGGAAACATATCTAAGGAAAGCTGCAAAAGTAGTATAAGTTAAAGAATGTCCGATACAGGTTTAATGTACACCTAAGAACATTTCGAAATCCTTACCTAAAATACGTTCCCTCCCTACAAGATTCGTATATGATGGGAAAACGAAGTCGTTTTCAAAATGTTCTACTGTTTGTAAAAAGGTTATTCTATTTCTGATAAATTCTGTCATATCCTAGGCTTACTATTAACTCCTCATCCCCTGACCTCTCACTCCCATTAATTACCTATCATTTTTCTTTAATTTTAAAATTAATCTAGGAATTGATCAACCCTGAAGGCAAAACCATACATTGGAAGCAGACCCCTCTACTGACCACTGGCGAGTACCTGAGAGAGTACCGCCGAAGAGCTGTAGTACCGGTGGTGGAGTAAATTAAAATAAAATAAAAAGTGTTAGAGGGACTGTTAGGGTGACACTATATCACAGATAGGCAGATGTTTCCGCCCGCATTCCCTGTCTCTCTATCATTATTGTTTTCTTAGACACCAATTACACTCTACATAAAGTTATATATCCATAGTACAGCACCTATCATACGCATAAATGAAGGGCGTTTCTGGAGAAAAATGTTGGTAATTTATGCGGAATACTAAACCAAACATATAGTTCGGTATTAGTTAGAACTTTTTTAAAAAAGTTTTTACAAGAAAAACACTTTTTATTCCCATAAAATCAATGATAAATTTTTCAAAAAATAAAAACAACTTTTTTGTAAGAAAATATTGCTTCGTTAGGCAATCGTGGCAGCCGAAGCTAATTAAACAAATAAGAATTATTAATTAACTCCAATACTTATTAGAATCTCATTCATTTCATTAAAATTTACTCTGTAATGAATGAATTTACCTACATTTTTGTTTTTTTAATTTTTTCATAAGATGTGAAGGTGGTTACAACTATAAGGTAGTTAGAATATAAAACGGAATCAAATGCTAAAACAACTGCCTATTTATTAATCTCAGTAGTTTTGAATATATACAGTCATTTGATATTATTTAAGATATTCCATTTGGCTTAAAGAGCAATCGATCTACAAACAGATGAGAGTAGTGGATAGTAACTGTCATCTCAAAGCATTTTAAGTTTGTACCAGGGATCAAAGTATACGTGATTACGAGAGATGACTAAGGGGGCAATTGTTTCAGTATTATATTTCTCTTTATTTTCTAATTACATTGTTCATCGCCAAAAAAATTATTGAGCAAGCAATAAAAACATTCCTAACAAATAACATTGTGTTCACAATAACAACTAGATTCATATTATATTATTTCAAAAATTTTTCGAGACTAGGTAATATTTATCAATAAATTAATTTAATATCCAA
>NW_027114127.1:336748-339397 GCF_000696795.3 Halyomorpha halys
ATTTTTAAAGTTTAATTAATAAATGAGGAATCAGGAATTTCGATTTGGCGCTTGTGCTCCCCTTTTGCTCGTGACAGTGATTGACCACTATTATATTAGTATACTGGCAGAGGTAATCTCTTCTCTTTGTTCTGTGAAATTTAAAACTTCTTGGAATTAAACCAGTAATGCATGTTACTATCAAGTATAAATTGCTCTTTTAATTTTAAATAAAAAAATAGGGGAACTCCGGTTAATTTAGGTTCAGGATTCGCCGGGTTCAGGGGAGGTGGGTTTCTATTGTAGTATATCTTAGGAAGATGGTTTAACTTTAATGGTTTTTTGCTATCCACTTTTCTGTTTATTTTAAATGGCTTTGTCTAACTGTCCCTACAATTTCTTCAAAGCTGTATAACTAACTTTGGCCTGGTTTTCATGATTCATATTGATTATTAATATTCTGTAATTTATGCAACCCTTTAATAGACTTTTATTGACAATGTGAGCTTGAGTTTTATTATCTGTTTATTTGTATT
Source organism: Halyomorpha halys (assembly GCF_000696795.3). Taxonomy (NCBI): domain Eukaryota; kingdom Metazoa; phylum Arthropoda; class Insecta; order Hemiptera; family Pentatomidae; genus Halyomorpha; species Halyomorpha halys. Next base: position 337,264 of record NW_027114127.1, read on the forward strand.
AAAGACAGTACAAAATAAATGGGAGATTAATGAAGAAGTAAATTAGATGTAGCTGTAAGAAATTAGGAGCTGATATATCAGGATTAGGGGGCCATTAGCTAGAGGGGGCTAATCCTGGCCTCCGTTATCTCGGGGATTAAGAGCTCCTATCTCCTTACACTCTATATCACTGCTGTCCGCGGTCTACTATAGGTCTCTTATGGTCTTTATCTTCTCTATTATTCTTACAGATTCCACTTTATTTACTAATGTTATTGAACTATATTAGTTATTATTAAAATATGACACAGAAAAAATAAAATTAAATAACAGTATTATGTAGAAAAACTAAAAATCTGGTGTGGTGTATCCATAATACAATTTCACTTACTATCCAACTTTGAGCTGAAATTAACCTTCCTTCCTTAGAGGATATTTTTAAATTATACACTGTAGTAATACTTTCCACTTGTAATTTTCCAAATGAGCCTATCATTGATAGATTACTCCAATTTCAAATGTTTACAGAAAATAACTTTTTGCAGTAATATTTCACTATGGAAAATTCTTTTGCAATAGAATAGGAGACATATTACATTTTTTTTAAATTTACTTTCTTCACTTAACCATTAATACATTTTTAAATTTCGTTTTTAGCGTCACCTGGAATCCTTAAATACCAAATTTAAAAAAAAATTAACGTAATTTATCTGGAGATTTTTTATTTTTTTACTGCTTTATCATTTAATCGTTTATAACACAACACCTCTGCATTTCATCTAAATGCTATATTAGTTCAACCGTTGGAAAGCTGAATATCTGCTCTTTTTCTGGCTGTGTAAACAACTTTTAGGCACAAACGTTTTAGTTTAATTGCTTTTATTAGATTCTTTTTATGTCATGTTTCGTTTCTAGAGCCCTAAACCACTCTTAAGTTGAGCCATGATTAAAGAAATAAAAGGCTCATGTAAAACAAAAATTTTGTGTAAATAATTTTTTTTTTTTGATTTTTTGAAAAAAAATATATTTTAGGGTTTCTAGAAGTGCTAAAACGGATATCAACTTTCTTTTACTCCCAAAAAATTACCGCACTTTGCGCACTCAGTCCGCATTGTATAGATAAATTATATAAAAACTATTCATATTTTATGTATATTACACCATATGGTAGATAATCCGATTATCTAAAAGGAGAAAAACAAGAAACCAAAATCGGACCGGTATTGACGAAGTTAGCGCGAATTTCGGTTGCTTTTTTTTTTTTATTTCAATGTATTCTCAGAAGCTTATCGTAGTAACCCAGTCTCTTTTTATTTTTCTATCTATATAAATGGTACTTATATAACATATATGTAAGATCTCCGAAAGTTCTTAGCCACTTTGTTCGATTTCGTTGGGCTCAGTAGAAATTTTAAATTTCAGTTATTTGAATGGGGGAATAAATTCCCGACAAAACAAAAAAAAAAAAGAAAAAGAAAAAAATAAATCGGATAATTATTAAGTAAGATATGCCATACTGAACGTTTTACTTTTTTTTTTTTTTTTTAAATTGCTATTGAGACAATTTTTAAACAAGACATAAACAATATAATATGTACGTAAATGTTCAAAGTATATACCATATACAATTTTCAAATGAGTTCATTCAAACTATTTATAGACTATACTCAAATCTAAGAATAGCGAAGTATTGCAAAGTCAGTATCAATAAAAATGTAATGGTCGTTTGTTGATGCCTAAGATCTCTGAAAATTCTTAACTGATTTACACGATGTTTTTTCCAAGGTTTCGTCCTGTTCTTAGCCATTAAAATCCTGGATTTATCCAATATTACACTAAGAAAATTAAATTTTTTTGGTAAATCACTCAAAATGTATACTTTTTTCATATACTATGTATGAAATAATATAAGTAATATCCTAAGAAAAGAAAAGAAAGGACCTTGATCCAACACATATTAAAAAAGATATCGCGGATTCTCCGTATCACCTTCCTTCCTATTCCTTTGATCAATATAAATAAAAATGTAATGTTCGTTTGCATCTTACCTAAGAATGTTCTTAACCCCGTAATACGTTTTATTATGAACTTTGAACGTAATATCATGATTTTGATTTTGGTATTACATAGACGCAAAAAAAAAAAATCATTGAAA
>NW_027114127.1:339454-343413 GCF_000696795.3 Halyomorpha halys
AATTATAGTAAATTATAAATTTATAATTTTAACTAAATTTATTTCGAACTTTCAAATGTTTTCATTCAGCCTATATGTATGAGTAAAATCTCAAATCTAGCAATGGCGAAGCGTTGCAGAGTCAGCAAGTGAATAATAAAAATACTAAGATTGATTTTATGAAGGTAGTCATCCTGTCAACTGGAAGGCTCCTATATAATATTAAAAATTGATTAGAAATATAAAAAAGAAGAATAGGAATTGACGTTAAAAATATGGAATGTAAAATTTTTGCAATTAATAATGAAATAGAGATCATTTGTGATAATCAAGGGAGGTGCGAATTTTTTCCTATTATTCTATTTTGAGGATACACTATTTTTGGATTCTACGTATCCTGAACCGTAAAAATTCAAATTTTGAGCAGAAGGGAGAATGTTAAATGTTTTTTATTGGTCGATTACAAAGGTTCATTATTAAAATATTTGTAACACCGTAAAGCAACTGTTACATAAATTTTAGGTGCCTGTAACTAAAAATTACACTGCTTATAAGTTTTTATGTTTCAAATGGATCACTTCTTATAGGTTTAATAATTATTAATAGAGTTAAAATTCCATAGATACATCCTCAGATAAAACCTACTTCACCCCACTTTGAGAGCCATAAAAATGATATTAAATGAAGGTTGTAGTTAGTACTTAAAGGAGGCTAATACGGGTCAATTCAAGAGAAGTACTACTCGAGCCATTTTTGAAGTCGTTTGTACCATCATAATATTTACCGTTCGCACCTGCCATCTCACATGAAATTATAGTTTAAATAAATATAGAAAAGTTTTTCTGTATTATTATCTTGTCACAGCTTACTAAATACCTGTTTGTGCCTTTGAACAAATCAACCAATCTTCTTTTCATTTATATATCCAAAGTCTTAACCCATGTAATGTAGCTAAAAGCTCCCTAAGTCGATAAATTGTAGACTTATTCATTCCTATCAACAGAAATTTTCGGACCACGCTCTAACATTTAGAACACTGTGTTTGACTGCTAATTTTCCGGGGAACTTTAACTAAATAAATTGTATTAAAATTTTGAAGAAAACTATTTTTGCTTTACAGAGGCAAATCTAAGTATCTTTACCTAGGACCCTTAATTTTACTGTTTTTTTATTGTAGTGCTACAGCTTAGAATTTTCAAAAAACCTGGCTTCAGCGATTTCCTATAGGGATATGAATGCTCTTTTCTACGAAAAAATTAGGCTCCTGGTATTACCAAAACTTTTTCTTTAGCTCTCCAGATATGACAAAAGCTATGTGAAGACAGTTCTAATGATCGGGAACTATACTCAAGACAAGGCAAGAAGGAGCTACCGATCCTCGACGATGTTAATTTATTTCTCTGTTTTTAACTTATAAGAAGACTGTAAGAACGAGCGGCAATTTTTTTCAAAGAGATATTTGTTCACACCTTGATAGTATCATAGAGTACTAACTACTTTTCCGCCAAATTATTAATTTATTTTTTCACATATTTTTGATTTTTCATCATTCTTTTCCATTTCGATTTTCCCTCTAATCAACTTCTAATAATCTAGAAGTACATAGTGAGTGTTGAAGCCTTTCGAAGTCCAGAACATACCTTACCTGCATCATCAAATTAAGATGTGTGCACCGAATGATGATGGATTGCATCTGTGACGCGGCGATCATTATTCTTCCTTCATTTGCTCAGATGAATGGGTGTCTGTTAATTCGGTTCTTAAGGTACATCTTGTTCATTTTTTCATTTAGTTTGCAATTTCAACTTGCATTTAAACATTCCGTTTTAGAAGAATTTGTGTTTTATTTTTGTCCTCACTTCCTTATCTCCCTGATTTCATATTTTTTTAGTAAATTTAAGCTAGGCTTGTAGGCTTGAACAGGAGTGTCTATGGGCTCGGGACTCAATTATCTCTAGTTAGCAGGATCAGGATCATATCCTCCCTGATTTATCATACGTTCAGGTTCAGCACAGGAGATGTGATTTGTAATGTGGTTATTAGATTTATGTGTTTAGAATCAAAATCCAGTATGTTCATTTTTCAAAATTGTATAGCAGAACAATAAATTATTACCTATTAATTCTAGATTTCCTTTCCTGTGAAGTTGTTTATTATTAGTATGTTGAAGGTGAAAAAATATGCATTCAGTATACTACCACTATTCTAAATTTTTTGTGGTACAACTAATATAAAATAGTGATAATATTCTAAATTGAAGTTTTTTTCACCTCAGGATATTAAAAATAACCAACATAACCCAAATAAACAACAAATATCACCCATTGATTTTTAAACATATGTATGCTTTGTGAACATGACAGTATGAATAGCATTTTCGCTTCGGTTCTTTAATTGATTTTGGATTTGTGATTTCAATGAACGCTTACATAAGCAGAAAATTGTTATTTTTAGGGGTATTGTTTTGAAATTTGGTCTAAAATCTAATTCTTAGATAATTTTTTACTCGCTATCGAGTTTTCATACTTACAGTTATATTTTATTTATTAAGGTTTTAGACTGAATATGCAAGACGAACTGGCTCCAACACTTATTTCAGACACACTCAAACACATTCATTCATTTTCTGTAGCTATGTGGTATATCGTTTTAAATAATTATTTACAAAGTCAGATTTACCAATAGGCCTACCAGTCCCCGGCCGCCGATGTTTGACGGGGCTCGTTAAAAAAAAAAACATTGTTTAAATTACAAAGAGAATGTGACGTAGAAGGAGTGATGTGATTCTGCGATAAAGATTATTTCATTGAGGACAATTTTTAATTTTCGAGGGCCGCACCCCTTTCTCCCAGTAGGTTGAAAAAGAAGCTTGCAAACATTAAATTTCACCAGTTTTGGTAGCACCAAGTATTTATTGAATGGACTAGAAAGGTCCTCTCTGTCTTGCCGGAGGGAAGGTATACTCTCACCCCGCGACCTCTAGGGTATCTTCCCTTCTTCCTCCTATGTTTTCCTTAGGCTGCAAAGTCTCTTTACGTTGTTTTCCAAGTATAAATGTAAAAATAAATCAAGTGGTGTCTAAGTAATATTATTTGTTGGTCACTGAAGAATGTATGACGTTTCATTCATTGAAGTTGTCGAATTCAATGGAATTAAAAAACCGAAATCGTCATCAAGCTTTGAATATATTTTTAAAAAAAATTAAATTTAGTTTTTCTCTTTCATTTAAAATGTTTATAATTTTTGTAGATAAGGTTTTGAATTCACATTAAAAAGTGAAAAAATTTGAAATGAATGCGAATTTTTTAATTTAGGTTGTTGTCCTCTGAACTAAGGGGAAAATGAGGTTCAAGATCATATTTAAATAATGTGAAAGTAATTTCTTAATATAATGATTCATACTTCTTTTGATAACTTTGTTTTTAAAAGTCGTAATGATAACGATCTTTTCACAAATAATGTACATTATTTTTCTTTGGCTACTGGGTCTTTCGGGAGTCTGCAGGGAAGAATTGGTATTATCTTAATTTTAAAACATTTTTCAGTGTGTGGTTGTCACACTTTTTAAGAATAACTCAACTGGGTATTGAAATAGATTCTTCAATTGAATGCAATTTAATTATGTTTATGTCTGTAGTATGTTTATTATAACTTTCTTCTACTAAAGTCTTTTTAGATGACTAAAAAAAAAGTTCACAAACTAAATAAAAAAATTCTCTTTCAATTAAAATTTCTTTAATTGATTTTTGAATTTATTTATTTTTTAACAATTACAATTATATATTACTTAACCTAGGAAAAATAATATGTAGTACACATATTTACATTTTATCTTGTTTTGCCTGATGGCATTATAAGATGAGGAAAACATTGTCCGCTGAAGGCGATTTGTACATGATTGGCCTGATAGCCAGGGAGCTAACAGAGAATGGGGAGGGGCCATTCCGGCTGGTGGTGTTGATGTGTGGGTGACTTCAGGC
>NW_027114127.1:344408-357025 GCF_000696795.3 Halyomorpha halys
GTGTGGGCTTGCAGCTTTACCAGGTGATGATCACATGCGACACCTCGTTGGAAACCTGTCTGCTCGGGTGGTATGACGTCGGCTTCCCTGCAGTGGTCCATGAGATGGTGATTGTGGGTTCGATTTCCACCTGGGGCAGTTAATATTTATTTTTCGGCAGTCCCGAAAAATGAATCTTGGAACTCCTATCTTGATTAGTACGCGGCGGGAACTCAGGTAGCCGCCAGAGGTTGGCAAAAAGGACCAAGAGTCCCACTTGCCGGACTTGTTCTCCCCACAAAATACCACTACCAGTACCAGGACCCCAGTATCACATTAGCCAATTATCACTATTACTCATTGCCCCAAAACGTTCTGGCAGATTGTAATATAGTTTTAATATCGATAAATAAAGTTTTGAAATTAAAAAAAAAATATATATATAATGAAAAACTACTGTTGGGTAAAATTTGAAGACTGAGAACGGGTATTGTGGGAATAATTAAACTTGTAATCATTAAACTATAAAATGTGATGTTGGTTTATTAATGTTATTGTTACATGTGTATTCGAACAACAACCCCAAAGGAGCTGTTCTTGGTTCCCCACTTCTAGAACTATAGTTGTAGAACAAGAGGTAGAGAAGAATGGATAGAACAAGACTGTTGAGTGTTATAGGAGACTATTGTAGTTAAAGTTACGGCAGCGATACTATTTAAATAGTCAACGCCGTGAGAACTACCTGCCGCCCCTTCTCCTTCTGTACTCGGTAGACAAAAGCTTTATTGTGGTTAACATAGGCGCTTACACCAGCCTATGTTCCTATAATAATACTTGTGATATTCCCTAAGCGTTCGATATTAGTGTTTAGACACATTATACTTGCTAAATCAATAATAAATGAGTGTTACCACTTATAATTTATCTAAGAAACAAATTAATGATAAATAATTAAAATGAAATAATAAACCGCCTGTTGAGAATAATCCAACCGGATGGATTTCGTACTTACGCCACTAATATAATCCCATACCTCTCCAACAGCGCAAGAACAGGTTTTTTTCTGATTCTTTGCTCTACTCTTCATTGCAATGCTTTCTTTAACGGCGAAACAAAAAATCATCTCATAATTCCTTTCATAATGAAGTCTTCTATCTTTGTTATATTCACCAACGATCAAAGAAATTTCCGAAGCTATTCCTATAAATCTTGAACCCAATTCTGTTAATCATAAACCCTATTTCCCTAACCCAATAAATTATCTTAAGAATCTTAAGCCTTATTAAACATCACTATTTCTCCTTACTATTCCTTTTCTACTTAACCTTCTTTCCTTATAGTATTCCACTTTTTTCTTAAAACTTACCATCTTCATTTACTCTTTCTTATACCCGCTTGTTGATTTGTCTTCTCTACTCCTCCACAGACCTACATTTTAGAAAAAAATACTATCTAACCCTTTCAGATTTACCCCATATCAAGTTTATTGTACGTTTTTCTCTTGTCATCGCCGATTTCTCTTAACATAGAAAGGCATATTTCCTTGATTGAGCAGTGGAACGAAAATTAATTCATGTGTTCATACCTTTTCAAAGGATCGCTTATTCTAGATTACTCCAGAGTATCTGTTACAAATTTTCTCATATTCCTTACAAATTCCTGAATTTCATTGGTCGCTCAAAAAGCTCTAGGCGTCATGAATTCCAGCAATCCAGAAATTCGAAGAATTGTAGAACTTCATAACTGAAGGGGAAATCGTTACTATAGGTCCAAGACAAATTGGAAAAAAAAAAGGAAATGAAATGGTCGAAATGCCAGCCAAGAGAACTTTTAATCTTGATGGGCAAGGATGCACAGTCCTAATAACAACAGAGCTGCGCGTCGATTAAAAAGAAAAAATGTACAAGGAATTAGTTCAAATATGCGATAAGACATACCTGAGAATACTTAAAAGTCGAGGTAAAGCCTTAGCAGTCCTCAAGCCATAAGAACCGCTGAGAAGAAGTGGGTACCCAACGTGGAATTGGACATTCAAGATTGATCCATATTCACTTGATTTCCAAAGAATTACCTACAATGTACCTATATTGGAAAAAACCTTAAACAATAACCTACATTTTTAAAGAATTCGCATTCTATCACGGAAAATTAAGCCAAACAAGATTTTTTTTTTCTCGATAACCTGAGTGAATGATATTTATTCATTACGAAAGATGTAATGCTCTCTACTTTTTTTTTTGTCAAACTAGATATTTACAAATAGATATAACGATACATAGTGAGGTATTACTATTACGATACGCATCATTAAAATGTTTGTATCTGTATTTATTACTGTTATATATATATTTTCATTCTATTTATTATTATGTGGTGATGATCGGTGTGGTCAGCAAATACCCCAAAAAATATTTATTCTTGATGACGTTTCGACATGAATTTCAGATCTTCATCAGGGCTTAAAAAAACAAAAAGAGATAACAGCCACCTTTCAGAGAAATATAAAAGTTGAAATAAATAAATAAACCACCAAATCTGGAAATATACATAACAATGAATTGAAAATAAAATAGTTGATGGAAGTAGATTGATAACAATGATAGAGGAAATATAATATTATATAGGTAAGAAGATATGTATAAGATAAGATATGTAAGTAGAGTCTAAAAAACTGAAAAACAATTCGAATCAACATAATGGACTGTATGAAATACAATGGGTAAGTAACTTATGGTAATATTTTTTAAAGATTTATTATCATTATCCTCTCAAAAGGTGATTAAATTTCCTATAATTAATATTCCTATGGTAATGGTATCTCGATTTTGTGCCATATCAAAACGACCAAGAATATTGGTTGATTAATATTTTGTGTTTTTACTAAATAATGAATAACCCCAAATATATTTCTGAGGAACATAAATTCTAGTTTTAAAAAATTTAGCGATATTCTTCTACGGGCTTTCGAGATCCATTGAAGGGCCCAGGTCTTGCCATTCATGTACAGCGGATATATTGGATGCTTCAGTAATTGCGAGTGAAAATCTATAAAATCCAAAAATACATATCAACAAACTGAAAAGATATCCTGTGACTGAGCATCAAAGCCAGACAGCACCGCGCTCATCGGTTTTCTCTTCATACCCGCATGAGCGGATATGGGTCGCGATAACCTTCTATCATAGGCTGCCTGAGGCCACCAATTAGCAGCCGTCGTTAAAGCCTCTAATCGCTTGTATTAGCCAACCATGCTTATACATACTATTTTAACTCCGAAAATTTACTTCTGACAAATTGTATAAAATATTTTCTGATGAAGTAGAAGAATTATATCTATTTTACTTGAGTTGGAACTCACGATTGACAAGATCAACACCTGATATTGTAAAGTCACCCATTGAAGAAAAGTGTAGAAACATGGCTATGAGGATGACTATGAGGAAAAGAGGAACAACAAGGAGCTCTGCAGTAGATACGAGGCCATACATGACAATGAACAATCTGGCAAGTTATCTAAGCTAAGGAGAACCTTCTGAATAAGCATGAATGAATCCCTGGCAATCTTAGCAGAGTTGAGAGGATGGCCTGTTCCGCCGGATAGGATCCGATCTTCCCCAAAAACCAACTCCAGAGATAGATATCGCAGACTCTTTACCCAAGTCTTTACCCGTAATAAGTTATAAACGAGAAGGTGGATAAATATTTCTAAAATGTCCGCCTCTTACTGTTTGTAATTGAAGAATGTGTTATGAACCCAATATGTTTAATAAATGTAGTGTACTACTTTCTTTTTTTTCTTTCAATTTTGAAATTGTGCAGACAAAAGCATATAATGAAAAACACATAGCAGACAACATTTTATTGTACAGAACCTTGCAGGCGTTGTTTTTCATTTAATCCCGTCAATTCTCTCACCTGCCATGGAATCCCTGAAACAGCCCCATCTTGATGGCCAGGACCGGAGGAGAGAGAAGGAGGTCTAATAATTTGTTTTTTCTCTTCCTGATTTTTTTTTTATCACGTTCCGGCCACTAAGGACCACGCGAATACCATTGATTAGGCTTCTTTGGGATTCTTGATTTTCTTTCTTCCCATCCCAGTGTCATGATCCTCGACTGACTTTCTTTTCTTTCTTCGGACCACTTCTTACCCCTCTTTTTTCCTCTTCCAATATTGGCGAAATTTTTCAGTGTTTTCCAGTGTTCTCTATCTAGACAGTCGGTATCTGAAATTTTAAGGTTCTTTAACTCTTCTCTTATTTGCCTCGTGTCATGCTTTTGTGGCTAAAAATTTTGTAAAAGATTTATTTTTATAATCTTTCCTCCTTCATCCTCCTCATAGAACATCAGCCTTCTGATTCTCATCTCGGTTTCCAGATTTCTTAAGATCCACATTTCTATTCTTAGCAGTTTTTCCAAGTACTGTAGGCATGCGGTCTCCACCCTGTATGAAATCACAGGTCTTATCACAACGTTGTAATGTCTAACCTTTGTATTGGAGGAGAGTTTCTTTTTATTGTAAATTTTACCTGTTTGAAAGCTTAAATTTTCTAATTTTGTGATTTTATCTTGGATGCTGTCTTTCTCAAAACCGTTGTGACATATTATTTCCCCCAAATACTGGGTATCTCTGGTCACTTTTATTTTTCCAAATTTAGTATTTACTGTTGTTTTCTAGAAATTTACTTCAGCAGTCTTGAGCTCTGTTTTTTCGTATGATATTTGTAGGCATTCCTTTTCTACTATTATTCGTAGGATACTTATTTGACTAATAAACTCTTTCTCTGAGATCGTCTGTAAATGCCAAACAAATCATTTTTATATAATTGCTTTTGTTCCATACTATTTTATTTTTTCCTAAAGAAGGTTTTCCAGAATTCCTCCATGAATTTATCCAGGACTATGTTGAAATTTTTTTTCTTTATATTTTATTAATTTGTATTATTTTTTTAAAAGTAATTTATACTAACTTATAAAATTTCTTTCTTCCTTCTAGTAACGCATATATTTGACTATTGTTAAGTCATTCATGTTATTCTCAATAGAGGTCATTATTTCCATCATCGCCCACGCTTTACCGACGTCTTTCAAGGAAAAATACCCTTAAATTGGACAAGACCCACTAAACAGTTTTCCATCATTTATTTTTTAGAAATATTTCCTCCCTTCTCTGTTATCTGTCAACTATACGGGTAACATCATCTTTAATAGTCGATCTAATTTTAATCTTCTTTAGTCCTTTCATTTACATCCATATAATTCCACAATATATGAGCAATCTTCATCATTAAATTCCGCTTAAATAGATACACGGTCCTCAAAGAAGGTTTCGTTCCGCCTATACCTTACAGTCGTTGGGGTCGTATGGACTAATAATTACAATAAAACTTAACATTGGCCGCTGAAGAGCAGAGCCAAGTTTCGTGCCTACCTGAGGAGTTATAAGTGACGGCTCAAGTATACGATGCGCAGGTGGGTGCACATTGCACACCGCACTAGCCCCACCTTGCCAATTTATTGCTCCTGGGGTGTCTTCTACATTTACATCTTAGCGCAGTTTATGAGTTTTATTTTTCATTTTTAGAATTTGAAAATTTTAAAAATCCTTATTAGTTATGTACAATGGAAATTAATCCTGTGCATTGTACGATATAAATACCGTAAATAATGAATACATTTTCCACAAACACATAGCAGCTGTCCTATTTACGATGGTATTGGGGATCATTTCTTGATAATAGTTGAGTCATGTATTTTAAAAAAACATCATAGATGAATCTGATTTTTACAAAAACAGTGTTTAACGGTTATAGTTCTTCCCTATATGAACCCAAAATAAAAAAATATTAAATCGTTGACGAAATCATCCAATAAAACATTTACAATAATTACTTTTGTACCCGAAAGTATTATACAATTTATGATAAATTTTACAATAGTACATCTTAAATTATAAATGATGTATATTTGGATTTTATGATTCTTGCAAAGAGCAAAAGATAGGACCTACCCTGCAATCTTTTTTTGACGGTCCATACACCAGTCATCTTCATTTATTTATCATCCATGGATTTATTAAATAGTGTTTTGGCATACTAAAATTATATAAACCTATTTGTATATTATTTCATGAATAATATATCTATGTTCTACATTTCTCAACAGTGGTTTGTTTCATAACGAGCGAATCATGGTCTAAATCATACAGCAAAGTGACACTACAATGTTGTCTTCTGTCCCAATTCGACCCACTCTCCAGCTATACTATCTAAAACCTTTCACGAAAAAAAATTTTTTTTTTTTCTACAACTTATTCCTCATATAAAAATCAGTTAATAGATATCAAATGTACGTTAAAAATACTGAATTCCTCTTTTTTTTTTTTTTTTTTTTCTTGATTCCTCTAAAAACTGAAAACAAAACATAAATTAGTAAAATTGCATTACATGAAAGAACATAATTCAAAGTGAATACTACCTTTTTCTATCAAGAGTACTTGAAGGTATCCAAGTGAAATACTTAAGTGAAGTTTAAGGTGACGTAAACTCTGCTTTGATATTTGGAGGCGAAGGACTTCCTCGAGATGATCAATAAATCTGAACAAATAATCATAATTAAAGAAGATATAAGAAGAAATAAAAATAAGTAAATAATAATAATAGTAATTAATACAGAGAAAGAGAAATGTAGTAGGGGAGAGGGGAGGGAGCTAGAGAGAAGATGGGACTTCAGGGCACGTGATGTTAACTGGGTAGCCTCTGTCCGGATTAAAGAATTGTAGGAAGCAGGGAGGCTGTCAAAAAACGTAATGCGTTTTCTTGTGATGTGTTGCACTGTTTCCATTTGTAGTTCGTGATGTATGTGAGTCATGTTACGTCTCTCTAGTGAAGTGAATCTTCTGAAGCATATTGTTTTGGTACCGTTGGAGAAACTTCAGGGCTGTTGGGTATAAGAATTGTAGTAGTGGTGCACCGTGTAGCAATGGTGTTCTAAGTATTAATTTTTATACGAGTAGTAGTAGTAGTCTACAGCTGACAGACAGCCTCGGTGAGTAGTTGAGGTGTTTGAGTTGGTAGGTGTTGACTTTACAATCTGTATTCTGTGTTGTATGTGTGCTGTGAATGAGAGATGATATTCTAGTTTCATACCAAGGCATGTGAGATGTCTCTTGGTCTGTATAGTCCCTTCGTTGATTATTGATTCTCTGTTTTGTATTTTCTTGTTGAAAGTATGGCGTCCGTTTTCTGTGTGTTGATCTTTCTGTGTGTTGATTACTCGTAATTTGTGTGGGATAAGTTGGGCTGCTGCTGTGGTCTTGTGCATGACTTTTTCTGCGTTCATGCTAGCTATGTCATATCGTCAGCATATGCAGAGATTTTAACTTCGTCTATCATCATCCCAACTATGTGGGCAGAATAGATGTTAAATAAGATCGGCTCAAAGACTGAGCCCTGGGAAACGCCACAAGTGACTTGGGAGGTGGATACTTCAATTTTGACCCGGACTGAGAACGTCCGTTTCTGATGTTTGAGCCACTGAACTCTTCAAGAGTGTATACAATTTATATGTACATTACATAACTACTTCTGTTTGACCTTTGGCATTAAACGAGTTCTACTTCCCATATTTAATTATAAAGTTTTGATTTATTTCAGGCGAATTCCCTATTTTGAATATCAATAATAATATTCCGGACCGGTAATAGAGCTACTGCTCTAGAAATGAAGTTTCTGCGAAAAACGGTGGGGAAGACGAGGAGAGATCGTGTCCGAAATGAGAGGATACGCCAGGAACTGGGGGGGTCTCAGTGAAGGAGGTTCTGCAGACACGGCAGTTGAAATGTTTCGGCCACGTCATTAGAATGGAGGAACATAGGGACTCTCTAAAGACGATGGAGTACATATCACATGACAGAAGGCTTCGTAGACAACAAAAGATGTCCTACCTGGAATATGTCAACAGGCTTTGCAGAGCAAGAGGAAATGATCTTCATCAGGCCAGGAACCTAGATAATGTTGGAGCCTGTGTCTGAACGCTTCTCTACGCTAATTAGGCACTATAAGGAGAAGCAAAAGAAGAAGATAATAATATTCTTAGCAAGGGTAAGAAGAAAATATTAACTTCAACTCTGGCACCAGTCTCCTACATCTCGTTGAACCAATTCCTTCTTTCTTCCTCTAGGAGAATAGAGTTGCACCAAATTATCACAAGCGGCTTTGCAGTCCGTAGAGTCCTCATTGGTCATCCGCCTTGTACAAAAAAAAAAAAAAAAAAAACCTCTATAGTAGTTTTATCTAATTAAATTAGCTATACAATTAACTTATGTAAAATACCTATATTGACATTCTCTTGGTGTAGGTTGAATGTTAACTGTTAAAGCCTTAGAACATTTTGGAATCGACATGGTTCTTTCACCAAAACTTTCAGAGTAGATCTATAGTACTATCAATATAGAACTATAGTTACTATCGATATAGATCTATAGTTACAATCAGAGTAGAACTATTTAAAGTTGTCTAAGTCCGAATTTCAAAATACTGTACAACTAGCAAAATACTTTCAGGAACGTCTTTAGAGGGGGTTGTGTCATCCTCCAATTAGTTGTTAATTGATTACCCGAAAAGATGGGAAATTTTAGATTTAAGAACCGTCTGTGGTGAATCGTTATTATACCCGGTTAGAAATAACGTAAAAAGGGTAAATTTCAGGCAATATTTTCCAAACCTCCGGTAAATTGGCTACACCCGGTCAAAATTGTTGAGAAATTTTAGATGTTACTTTCCACGCCAGTAAGTTCGTGCAGTAATTTCCTCTGAACATTTTAGTTATTTTGGCGATTTTCTGACATGCTACTTTAACCAGCTCCATAGAATTCTACTTCGGCTTTTTCATCAAACTGATAGTCTTTGTTTATATTCAAACTGGATTATCTATAAATATTTGAGGTAGGCTCTTTAAATATGTCAGTTTCATATCCAATTTAATTCTCCGCAAAATTTATGAGTAACTCACTTTATTTGTTTTATGCTATCTTTAGGGAGGTAAATTTGTTTAAAATAATATGATTTTATTTTTTTTATGTTAGACTATTGCCTTTACAAAGCCTTTGGTTTATGTTTACACCGATAAATTCCGTCATAAAATATATCAATTTTCATAAAAAAATCCGGAGAATTACGATAGAATTAATACATTTGAAAAATACTGAACACAGTTAAGGGGGTTAATATGGACTCAGAAAGAAATTTCAGTTGACACAATTTCCAATCTTGAACACTCAGTATGGTATATTTTGATTTCGTCAAAGGTCAAAGTAATGATGAGGAGCTCAAGAACCATTTCTCCTAGGCGGTGAGGTCGCCCAGTGGGATAGTTAATAGCTTGTGGGAAGATCGCAAAGATGCGGAGACATGTTTAATTATTACCGCTATTACCCAAGAGGGAGAGGTGTGAAATAGGTGAGAAAGGACTTTATGGGTAAATCAAACTGTTGCTGGACCCTGCTGTGAGGGCAGTAAAGTGTTAGCGGCGTAAATAACAGTCTGTCAATAACTGGCTGTCAGATCGTGAAGGATTTGCGTTTATCACCCAGTCAACTGTCCATCTATCTTGTGGTTTATTGCTCGTCATTGATATTTTATTTTATAGAATTAATTTATTTAGATATCGAGGCATCAGCGTGGCTTGTCTCTTTTAACCAGCTGAGTTTATCTTTCCCTCTTCGGTATGGTGTAACCTAATTTATCTCTATATGTTACCACCTCCGAGATATAAGCCTTTGTCCAATTTTTCGCTGCATTAAATCACGTAGTTCTAGATGTCTCAAGAATGTGTATGGGAAGATTTCCTGAAAAACGCCTAACAAATTTCCGTAGATGTTAGTTGTCGTAATTTAGGGGAGGGGACGTTCAAAAATCCCTATTTTGAGTTTTTATTGCATACATACAGAGTAAGTCACAGAAAATAATATATTTTACAAAATTAAAGGTTATGAAATTTCCTAAAAAAAATAGTGCTGTCAATCAAATAGATGTAGAACCTGGAAGCCAACAACCAGTGCTAACCATTCTGTGACTGTTGTCACACACCAACAGTTGCCTATGAAACGGGTGGGAAAGTACTTGACGGGAAACGTTTGACGAATAGCATTTTTCTTGGCGATGTACCGTTTCCGATTCGTTCACGAAAAACTCAAAAGAAGGATCCTTAAGCCTCATTCCCCACCCAAACTGAAATCGATTAAAACTAATTTTTTCCCCTTTATTTCATTTAAAAAATGTTTGCAGTAAGACTCTATTTTCGAAATATAATTACTATTCTGTTATGACTGAGGGTTGGTTGAACTCTGGTTGCTCTGATTGGTACTTTGATGAACACTATGAGTGTTTAGTTAAAGTTTAATTACTTTTAAAATTAGACTTATTATTTTTGCTCGATAGATGGATTATGGACATTATTTCATTCTTATTTTAAATTTACGTGATTCAATGCAGCAAAAAACGTAATTTGACTCGACTATGCATTATATTTCAGAGACGGTACCAGATAAAGATTAATTTGATTAAACCATATTGTAGGGAATTTCAGAAGCTGTAATTTTTAAAAGTATACAATTTTCTGTGGGATACACCGTTTAGCAAAAAACTCATCTGATTGTACTAATAATACAGCATATAATATCTCAGCCTGGTCAATTTCAGCCTCTTTCTCTCCCTTACGTGTCTGGAGAGGATGAGTTACATGGCTAGTCAAACACTAAGGTAATGAAACTATTTGTATTTTCACTTACCTACGTATAATGTAAAATATATAGCAAGAACGACTATTGCGATAGTGAAAAATTTGTTCAAAGAAACATTAATGTAAGTGGGATATTACAACTTTTTCGCTAAATACGCTCATATAAAGTGTAGAACTCTTATTCAAAGTCCTTATATCAGTGTACAATTAAATGGTTTTTAGTATTAACTGTTTCTTATATTCGTTAAAATAGTTACTAATATTACTTAATAGACTATTACCTATTACTTAATAGGCTTAGATGCCGAATTTTCTACATGGCTTCTTTTAAAGTATTTTTAATTTTTTTTTATTTGAAATAATTAACTACCCCAAGGAAAAATATGTTTTTAGGTGGAAGATAAAGATCTGGAAAGAAGGGTATAAATATAGATATATAATGTCGTTGGAAAGTTAAAGTTTCAACATATTAGGTCGTAGGTTGCTGAGGAAAAAATAACCTGTATTTATTTATTCAAAGTGTTTCGACCACTAATGTTTTTTATAATGAATTTATAAATTGAGAAACGCTAATGAATACTGTTTCGTCTAAAGCGAAAGAGCCCTCTCCCAAAATATCACCAGCACCCCTTGTGGTCATCAGTTAAAACGTATCTCCAATAGGGACCTATGAGAGGAAAGGAAGAACAAATGTGCATGAGAGAGCTATTTTCTCAGGACAAAATCTTTTTTTCCCCTTTTCATTGCTAATCCACGTCATCATACCAGAGTTAATATCCAAGGAGATGTCCCTCCCCTCCCGGCAATGGAAGGGAAGAAGAAATCATGGGAGTAGGGATAGACAATCATCTAATACTATTAATGACACACACTTGAGTAAGTTCAACTCTTAACTTCTTTCACCTTCATCTTCATAATTCTACATCAACCAATCAACTGCTGAAATTTCAATAGCCCAAATTAATCTAAATTCATTAACCCATTCTAACTAGGGAAAATGTTTTCTTTCGGCCACTCCTTGTAAACATGTAAATTATTCAAGAGATTTTTTTCTTTCGATCCATGTCAATTCTTTTCATTTAATTTTATCATACAGTTCACTCTTAACAACCCAATCGGCATTCAAAGTGGAGTAAAGTTGAGCCTTACGTTGAAGAATCCAATCATTTGAGTGCTGTATCCACTTACACACATGGCAATTATATGGTATTTAGGCTTCTTATGATTATGGATATTAATAAAATGAAAAGCTTGGGCGGTTGTTGCGGGACATTCTTTCAACTTCTCCTGAAAATGACTAGATAATCTATGTGACTCGTGAGCAATACATTCAGTAAGAATGCCTAACAGTGAGATTATTATAAATGAATAATAATTTGATGATCATTAAATAAATGATTTGATATTATGATAAATAATCAGTTTTTAAAAATACTTTTTAAAAAGTTTCTTTGTAAACCCACCAAACATTCTTTTTTTTCCTATTTTTATTTTTCCACTTTCACATAACTATGTTTGAAAATATAATTAGACGAAGTATTGCCTATATTGTCGTGTTACCTAAATATAATACAATAAATAAATTGTTGTTTTGAAACGAGTTGGGATTAATTCCAATTAAGGGCAGAATGTTAAATGTGTAACGATCACATTGTACGGGTTTTTGTTTTCTCTGATCATACGTTGTAAAACAGTGACTTCCAATGATTTCAATTGGAGTAGTGCATTCATATGATTCATATAATAAGTTTTTTTTTTAGAGATTGATAGATTTATTTATTGATAGATATTACAATCTGCCACACAGTTGTGGGCAATAGGTAATATTGATAAATGATCTCATACATACTAAAATAAAAAAAAAAAAGAAATAAAATAAAATAAAATAAAAAAACTCTT
>NW_027114127.1:361415-367973 GCF_000696795.3 Halyomorpha halys
TTTTTATTTTAGTTCACTGAAAAATAGTCTATTGTGGGACACGAAGTAGCATATGTTCATTTGCTAACTAGCGCATGCGCACACTCCATATAATAAGTAAATTATTATTTTATTATAAATAAATAAGCCAACGTGAGCTTATTTTACAGTTACCATAAGATTTGCACTGCTAATTGTAGAGCACCTCAGCTGTACTCCAGGAACCTTTTACAAAAATTTTACTTCACATTGAAAAAATTGACATGTCCAAAGATCTGAAATGAAAAATGCACATATGCTATTTTAAGCCGCTTGATTAAAAAGTGGCGGCCGAATGAATAGAAAATGTATACAAAGTCATAGCCCAAACAAAAAGCAATAAACGAAACAAAGAGGAGGAAATATTTTTGGATGGTCCACACATAGTTCAATTTCTTACATAGCTGTCCTCAGACTTTTTTAGGTCGGTTACCACTGAGCTAGATTGATATCCTATTAGAGGAAGAAAGCCGAAGAGATGTTTATACTGACAGGAGGCCGTGAGCGTAGGATCAGGTGGCGGTACCCTGCGGTGGATTATCCCGGGATTTACAGGACCTTCTATACTTTATACTTTATATATATCCATATCGTATCTTCTCTACACCTTACAACATAATCCAGCCAGTCCACCTTCGTTACTGCCGCTCTCTATCTGTCATCACTATTGTACTTTATAATTATTGCATGAAACTATTTTTCGCTCGCCAATCCAGCTTCTTTTATATAATCAGTGGTAGTAAAAAAAAAAATCTAATGCTGTACGCGCATCACACAACTTTCACTTACATCCAGTTGAAATTAATCCTCGCTCGCTTCAGAACAGATATAGCAGAGCTCATAAGATCCCAGCGCATCCCTCTCTCCGCATCACTGGTAATGAGCCAGTGGAGGCTGACCAAGTGCGCTAAAGCAATAAATAAAATTAAAGATACATTTGAGATTTTTTAAAGATTTGTCATTAAAACCATGCCTGCCTATTTCAATGAGAATAAGATCTACCTGATATTAAAGAAGACTTAACTTTCATTGATATACCTTTTTTAATCAAAATCGTTAAACCGTTTATTAGAAAATTCTAAAAATAAAAAGGGTAAAATCGAATATATAAAGTAGAAAGTGCCACTTCGATCGATAAATCGCTTTTATCATAAAAGTTGTTGCAACATCACAGGAAAACTCCTGTCCTTAATAGGTTAATTTCAGTTTCGTACGATTTTTTTTTTTTTTTTTTGGGCTAAGCCGTTCACTCACACACAAGCCATTTTGTGAGACTTGGTTATGGTGGGTAAACGTGTATTTCTATTGAAATCGGTTTCAAAGTAAGTAAAACAAAAAAATAATACAATTATGACTAGGATTTAATGGACATTAACGTATAATGGACACAAACTATTAATCAATTCAAACAAAGTTCAGAATACTTTAAAACTCATTTCCAATGCTCAACGAAGTGCAATTTGTACCTAACTAGATGGAGCAAATAAATCGACTTCTTATTGCATGTACATGCAAAATATATGTCATATTAATAATATTTTGGTAAAAATACAACTTAAACAATGAATGGTTAAATGAGCTGATCTACTGCCAATGATTGAGCTGGAGTAGTCCCACGGTTCATTGGGGCAGATCTGTTATCGTGGTGACCGTTGGTCAGTTGAGATCCTATCGCCGATTCTTTTTGCCTCCACTCACTGCCACAATAATCGGTCTTTATTACCATTATACCATTTGGTCCAATTGTCGTTTCCTCGAAAACAAAATCTCGTTCAAATGTCCGTTGTGTTTCAAGAGGCAAGGGATTTTGTGGAGAGAGGAGAATAACAGACCTAACTCCTATTGAATAACAGAAGAACTTTATTCTATGGACGGCCAATAACTGTTTAATAATGAATAAATATTTAATATAAATAACTATTTAATAATTATATATGAAATATGTTTATATTTGTCAAATACTGAACATTCCTTGCTGCTGAGGAAGGAAAAATAATGCTATGTGGGCTCTTTTTTATAATTAAGTACAAGCTTATACTAATGACCTTGTAGTTTTTCGTAACTTTTACTTACGTACTTAACTACATCCTGACTTGTACTTTTTTTAGCTGCTATAATATCACTAATAGTAAGTTGTTCCTATTAAGAAACAAAAAGTATTAATGCTTGCACTCTGTACACTTGTATTTATGAGGTAATACTATTAGGCTTCATTGTGAATCAGGGACCTTGGATGTCCGTCAAAGATAACTCTAAGCACGGATGGCGCAAAATCCGAAAAACCCCAGGAGAGTTTAAAACATTTATTTGGTAGAATGTTAGATAATTAAATCATTTATTTGGTAGAATGTTAAATAACTAAATCATTTATTTGGTAGAATGTTAAATAATTAAATCATTTATTTGGTAGAATGTTAAATAATTAAATAATTTATTTGGTAGAATGTTAAATAATTAAATAATTTATTTGATAGAATGTTAAATAATTTATTTGGTATAATGTTAAATAATTTATTTGGTAGAATGTTAAATAATTAAATCATTTATTTGGTAGAATGTTAAATAATTAAATAATTTATTTGGTAGAATGTTAAATAATTACATCATTTATTTGGTAGAATGATAATAATTAAATCATTTATTAGGTAGAATGTTAAATAATTAAATCATTTATTTGGTAGAATGTTAAATAATTAAATCATTTATTTTGTACAAATGAGGAGAAAATGGTTGAGGTTGCAACAATGAAGAATACAAATAAGTTAAAACTGATTTATTAGTACCAACTTTTCGGCAAGAATTTCAAGCCTTCATCAGGGATAAGAAAAAAAACAAAAACAATCATAATGAATAAAAGAAATTACAGAATAATTAGAAAATAACTGACAATATAGATACATAAATAGTTTTGAAAGAAAATGTATTGCCTAAGTATTATAAGAAGATAAAGACTATTTATGTTTTCTCCTTTTTCTTATATTTTAATATTACTTTTTTCTCATATAGCCTTTCCTTCAGCACTATTTATGAATCTAAATATATATTTTTTATTTTCGTATTTTCTAATCATTCTGTAATTTCTTTTATTCATGATGGTTGTAATCTTATTTTATTTTCTTAGCCCTGATGATGTCTTGCAATTCTGGCCGAAACGTTAGCACTAATAAATACATTTTAACTTATTTGTATTATTCACTGACCGCGACCCCAACCAGCTGATCCTCATTTATTTAGTAGAGTGTTTTCTTTTTGTTTTTTTTACTTTATTTTTTTTTTATTTAAAACTATCAACAATGTCATGAAGGCATGAAGGTTAAGGTCATTCAATGATACCTCTCCATTAAAATTGAAATTTAAAAATCAATTTAGCTCCCTCGTAAAGCCATTCTATTCCTTACCTATATCTATAATGCTACATTCCGATCCACCTATTTCCCTGACCCTTGAAAAATGTCTATAATAAAAATGTTTCCCAAACCCTCCAAGCCACTTGAATATCCATCTTCCTACCGTCCTATTTCGCTGCTACCCATTATGGACAAAATCCTAGAAAAACGATTGCTACAACACTTACTTGACAAACACTCTAAACTTCCCATTCACTACAAAAAATTAGTATACACTACGATAATCAAACCAATTTGGACATATGGATTATCGAAAAAAAATAAATTAAAAAGTTAAGATCCCTTTCCAGTTCATCAAGTCATCAAGTTCTTCATGTCCCTATTTCAGCTCCTTCGTAAACGTCGACTCGTAGCTGGTAAGTCTCGTGTTGATAGTACTTGAATTAGAGGATTAGTGTGCATAGCAAGTGTGTGGTGAAACCGTTTATATAGTGATTTAATTATTATTTGGATGCTAGAAAATGTTAGCCTAAAAAAAAACAATTCTTTTGTGTACACCCTGGAGATTGGAGAAGGCGTTATCGCCGATAAACTCAGCGACATGATGGAGTTAATCCAGATACAGGATCGGCGGAGATGTAGGTGATACCCTAGTAATTCGAGGGCACAATGTTGTTACTATTAAAAGTCTTCAGAAGCCAAAGAAACGGAGAACCGTTTACATTGAACAATTAAAGCTTCGAGTATCAGAACCGTGAGCTAGAGTGTCCTCAGCTCAGCACACAGTGATCATTGTATATAGCACACTGTTTTTTTTGTTTGTTTTTTTGTGGTTTGTTATTCTATGACATAAGTTAGTTTTAGGTTCTTTTTTTAATTTTAGTTGTATTCATTTCAATTTAATTGTAATTTTTAGGTGTTTATGATAAATCTTATGTATTTTAGACTGCAATTTCTATTATTATTATATAAAATTTTCTATACATTTTTTTCTGTGAGTTACTTATAGGACCTTATTTTATTTTATATGTGTTCAGTGTAAAGTGTACTTAAGTGTGAATAGTTGATGTTTTTTCAACGTTTTTGTGTTCTTTTTTTGTTAAATTTTTATGTATTTGCATTTTATTTTATTTTTAGTTTACGAGAATTGTTCGTAAACTGGTGTGGGGGAGTCGCATGCTCTCAGCTGTGAATATTTGATAATCAAATCAATTTTTTAGTAGAATTTATACAATTATAAATATTTAGTTTTCCCGAAAGTGTTAATATAGTTAAATGTTAAACAAATAAAGAATCTTTGCTAATAAATTCATTTATTTAGTAGAATTTTAAATAATTAAAACATTTATAGAATGTTAAATAATTAAATAATTTATTTAGTAGAATGTATTTTTTAAAAAAATTATAAACGAATTACTAATTATAGCGCTACTATATTTCTGCTTTGTAATCGAATTATGAATTGTGTGATTTAATGATAGTCCATTTTCTTATCATCTTAGTTTTTTTTGTTATTGTTAAAATGTAATAGTTTAAAAAAATTATGAAGAATTTAAAAATTTTCCATTTAATAGACTATTGTTTTTAATAACAATAATAATTATACTTTATTTATTCTGTATTATTTAGAATAGTACAGAAAGATAGACAGATGGGGGCTGAGGAGCCTCAGAAATACATAAATAAAAATACAAAGTAAATAAATAGTGATTATAAAAAAAAATTATAAGTTATTTTCTAACTTTAGTGAGTTAGTAATAAAAAAAATGAAAAATAAATTATGTAAAAATAGTTAAGAACGATATAATAGTTTATACAAGTTACAGGCTGTCAGCTGTATAAAGTTAGTATTATGTATGAAGGTAGAGAAACCCGCTGATACATCTTTGGAATGAATTGAAAATTATTTATATGGTCTCTATTCTCATTACCTTGGTGTGATACATAACGTTGTTAAATTAATGAATGAGCTACTTTATGAGTATGTAATACACACGGCTCATACAAAAAATAAATAATATATGACATTTTTAGGGAATAAAATACATTTAAAAGATTGTTTACAAGAGGCTGGACAGAGTGGAAGGATACAGCCGCAAACTGGAGGACAGTAGCTAACTAGGAGCAACATATCAACGGGGACAAAGGCCACCTACATGTGTTAGCTGAGGACACAACTTCTACAGGACAAAGGACCTCTGCAGGATATAAACTGCCTGTATTCTTTTGTAGTCTGCCTCATCTCCTTACTGGCTTATCCTTTAGTCCTCATTCAATTACAAAGGCAACTCTGCCCTAACAGATATCAATGGAAAGGAGGATCAGTAACGCACATTTTTTTCCTATTTTGTTCCTCTATATTTTATACTCCTTCGTCCGCACAGTTGAAAAATGAAATGTAGAAAAAAATTACCTTGGACGGTGTTAATTTAGCATGACATTCACACAGTTGGATAAAGTTCTTTAATCTCAAGGTGAATCGTTAAACCAAAATGGAGGATGTTAGTGGCGGTTCTTTTATTTTTTATGCTAAAAAAAAAGGTTTTTCTCTTGATATGGTATTAATTGGTAGAGGGTTACAGCACTTTTCGTGAAAGGTTATTCCTGTTTTTTACTTTCAACCAATTACATTTTGTCAGATATACCTACACCAATTTCACACGTTTTTCTCGACTGTACTGGAGTAGAAAAGAAGTGGGGTGCCTGGTATTAATCTCATATGTTTAGACTATTTGTCGTGAGAACAAATTGTTGACATTTTGATATAAAAATTTCCTGTTACTTGAGTTCCGGAAAGTCAATTATTTTCCAATATAATCTACAATTATAAGATGATGTTGTCATAATCATTAAACTAGGAAGACTAATTTGGGCAGATCAATTGGTGAGAATATAAGATACTGAGATCTCTAAGTCAATACCGTGGTGATAGAGGCTAACATAAACGGTACGTCCCAAAAATGCAATTGTCCAAACTTAATTTACAGCACTCTGTAATCAATATTTACATTTCGATCCAATTATCCATTTAAATATGGATTAATAAAATTTCTCAACTGCAGAAATTAGGTTTCTCAGAAGGTTTGTAGGGCGAACAATTTCATTCGTAGTGATAGGTATCGGGAAGAATTATAATAAGAATATAGGTATCACCTATAAGAATATAGGTATCGGGAAGAATTATAATAAGAAT